>NW_017280255.1:1816126-1900615 GCF_001594065.2 Cyphomyrmex costatus | reverse complement strand
TAAAAGAATGTTATCAAAGTTAAATTGTTAGTATGAAAACTAAAGTCTGATAATATGTATACTCTATCTACTAACGAAAAAACCACACCTTTCTTTTGAGATATGGGATGGTTACAGTGAAAATTGAGAAATCTACCTGAAAATGTAGGCTTACGGTACCAATCGAAAATAAGTTTACTGTTGTATTTAATAATCGTAATATCTAAAAAATTCAGTTTAAACAAGTCTTTTTATATTGTTAATTTTTAATGCACATCTTCGAAGGAATTTTTTCTTTTGAAATTAATTTATTACATATATGCGTTTTTCTTTCTTTAATTGTTGTTTTAAATTATTTCTTTTGACTCTTACAACGTCCTTTTAACTTTTTTCGTTTATGTTTATAATAAGAGTCCTTTATCAATCTTATATTATTAAACTGCCCAAGTTCTATAAAATTTATAATAATTTATCTTTACATACATATATGATAAATTGAGTCAATAAATAATTTTAATTTTGCCCTTAAAAATCAAGATGATATGTTATATGTGTATACTATTATAACTTATATTGATTCACGTATATGTATACTATATATAATATATTGTGTATATATATTTCCAAATGTCAAATATCAGAAATATCCCAAGTAACACATGAAGCTTTAAAACGTTTGCGATAACGTTGTCTCAGCTTAAATCGCAGCATTTTTATCTATGACAGCCATAATGTCATTATGACATTAATTGTGATAAAGTTGTAGCAGCAAAAATGGGACATTTTTGGGCTTTGAAGACGATATCGTAGCCATTCACAGTAAAAGGAAAGGCTATATAACGTTATATAGCCTTTACTTTCGCTGTGACATACAGATTGCAGCTACCAGTACAGCCAAAATAGCTGTAGCTGCATTTTAACTTTTCCATTAACTGTCATAATGACTACGCAACTATTAATACAACGAAAATAGCTTTGGCTGCCAAATAGCTGTAATCAAAACTAACAGGACATTATACTAGCTACATTTTTACTGTTGCAGCGAACATAGTCAATGTTAGGTGGGATCTCTTACTTCGAAAAATAGGATGCTTACACTTACTTGGAAAATATTAGTTTTGCTAGAAACGAAAGAATTCTTTTAATATTTCAACCAAAAAGGATATATCAAGTGCAGAGTTTCATTATTCCTCTTTGATTCTTCTTCCGGATCGACCGAACTCTTCTTGACCGCGCTTGTCGACGAAACGATGAACGCATATTAGAGCAGACCGATAGCTCGATAAGGTCCAATCGATAATAGTCGCTCGGTTGGCTGGATGACTGACTGGTTGGTCGGTCGAGCATATACATATATTATATATGTACATATATATATATATATATATACATATATACATAAGATCTCTCCCTCTTGCGCTCTCCGTCTCACCAGTTCAAACCATCCTTCGTTTCTCCGTCCCTCTCCATGCGATTGATTCACCCTGTGTAAGGGCGAATAAGACCGAGTAAGGGGTAGTAGGTAGGTAGATGGTATAGATTGAGCAAACAGCGCGTTTATAGCGCAGAAGGGACTCCTCTGAATTTCCTCGACACGAACCGATCGTGGCGACAAGCAGCGATGCGGTACTCGAAAGAGAGAGAAAGAACCTTCTCGATTATCGAGTACACCACCCGTTATCGATTACTTGTCGGTGAGCATCGTTTTCGCACGGATCCACGTGTAAGAACGTTAGATTCTCATGATTGTAAAATTCGACGCGTATATACCCGCAAACAGTACCATTACGCGAAAGGATTCTTGTTCTCCGTTATTATTAGCGAGATTATTGAGATATTTGTTATATTTCGTATTTAATTATATAGAATATTCTGAAGGTACGATTTGGGAGAAAAATAAGAAGGTATTTCCTTTTGATAATCCAAGTAATTTTTTACAAAATTGTTAAATAAATCTTTGCAGATCAACCACGTGTCTTTGTCGCGCGTGTATCCATTTTATCAAAGATTCTTCATATTTTCCCAATCAGATATCGATAGACATTTTACTTTTACGCATTGTATAAGAACGAAACGTGAGTTCGTTTTAGTGAGTCAAGTCACAAGCGAGAGAAATTCGTAGCTTGTTCGGTCGAGGTGGATTCACGTATATGTATGCGTCGTTTCAATTCGGGCCGATGCTTTGCCGGATCGGCTACGGCCCTCATCGTCCGCGGATGAACGAGCGGATGAATCTTCCTCTGTGTTGCGGACGGTAACGTCGTAAAAAATTCATTACCCACCCGAGGAATCGATCGCCGAACTCCGTGTAATTACGTGCTCTTTACACCATACCACGCGCCCGCTCCCTCGAAGACCGGACGTAATGAGAACGTGAAAAAAAGTCGACAACGAGGCGTGATCGAGCTCCTCTGTCTTCGTCCACATTGCATAGACGCATCGTCGATACAGCTCGACTAACATTGCAAAAAGCGATTGCACCGGCTTGATTGAGGAAATTCAGCTAACAGTTAAACAAAAACTTAATGAATAAATTTACCCCCGATATTTAATGATTGAATCATTGGCGATAAAAAATTACATTCATATTTTGCCTTTATTTTAGTAAATAAGTTAATTTGAATTTAATTATTGCAAATTTTGTTTTTAAAATGCTGTTAGAATTACTGAAAGAGCGTCATATTTTTATTTAGTTTTTTTATTTTTTGGTCGTTATCATCAATTATATAGTTAACGGAATATATTGATATTGAAATGGGCTGAAGGCGGAAAGGTTGAAGGTCTGACATCTCGCACGAGGCACGTTTAATGTCAGGAATGTGCATTCTCGAATATGCTGCTGCCATTATTTCAATCCGGAACAAATCGTTAATTTTGCAGTGCGTTCCGCGATTTATACCCTTCAGCTCGTAATTCGTACGAGAAACGTGTGCATGTCGGTGTGTCTGTGAAACACAAAAGCTGCGCGATGTCGACAAAAATATATAAAAAAGTCGAAAAATATATCAATTTTTCGTAAATTTTATTACATTTTTTAATCTTATTTGCTCTATTAACTACTTACATCTAGATATTTTTTATATTCCTGTTGCACAAAATAATATACGTATTAATTTAGTATACGAATGTACTGACAAATACGTTAAATATACGCAGTTGAGTAGTGTTTTTGAAAAAAATGTTTTATTTAGAATCGTTATTGTAGTTTGTGTGTATAAGAAAAGAGAGAATTATCGCGCCAGAATGATTCACTAAAGATTACACCTTGACGGAGATTATAATACATATCAGTACACAGCTCGTATCTCCTTGCGTATTAGTTTCTTACGAAAATCTAGCGTGAATTTTGTTACACCGTCATGGAAAAACAAAAGTAATCGAAAAATCGTTTTATTTCTAAAGCACTCTACTTCTATGTATTCAAAACTTCTTCAATTTCTTTAAACGAAATTAATAAAGATATTAAATTTGCTCACAGATTTCATTTTTTATGTGAAAAAATTTTATAAATTTTCAAGCATTTCAAATATCTTAATGTTATGTTGATTAGGATATGTTAGCTCAATAACAATGCTCCAAGAAATAATTTAAATATTCGTTACATCTCTTTAAAGAACCATTTTATCATACATGCTACTTTATTTCTTTCGATGAAGAATATATATATTTAATTCAAATGTAATATGTTTGATTTAAATGAGTTTTTAACGAGAAAAATGAACACAACTAAATTACTTTAGCCAAATAAACAATTTTTTGCTCAGTATATTCTATATCGTTATGTTTCTTAGCATCATGGGTAATCTAACGAAATCGGAGTAATTTTGTAAGATCTCGACTAAGTGTCCGGTAATCACAACGCTAATTAATTGTCATCGATATCCGGAAGAAACGATGTCCACGGGCGAAAAGAAGTTTTCGAGCTGTTTCCTAATCCAATTTTGCGAGACTGCTGGCGCGCACCGAGAGACTGCTTTTAATTAATTGTATCAACTACCGTCGAGGCAACGAGGTGGATGTGATTTGACTAACGAGGCAAATTCTTAAATTAACGAAGAAACCCCGGCTCTCTGAAACCGTGCACTCCCCAACCCCCTCTTTAGTATTTCCTCCGTCTTTTCTATTAGCCGCTTTTCCGCGTTTTTGGCTCCTTATTCCTGATTATTTAATTGGAATTGATTTACACTCGGTTTGCTTCTTAATTTCCTATTATTTTCTGATCTTGATGAAACAAGTGAGGTAAAATTATTAAGAGAGTAAATTAGAAATATTTTACATTTACAATTTTGTTATGTAATGCATAACATATACGGGTGCATTTATAGTAATATATTATACAATATAAAACGAATATAACGAGTATTAAATTTACTTTATATTCAAATTTAATTCAGAATCATAAAAATCTACCGTTCGTTAATCAGATTTTACTCGAAATATTCGAAATATTTGAACATCCGAATTATGGGTTTCTCTAAAAATCAATTTTGTTCTGAAACAAAAGCTCGGTCGTGATAGTGCGAAATCCCTCGCAAAGTGTAATATACACTGTCCTTCGGGAAAGGAAGTAAAAAAATTCCGGGGGATTGTTTTCCGAAGTAATAAATTCTGCGCATAGAGGGATCTATCATGACAGTAAATTCTCGTCTGACAACGAAATCCTGCGCAAAGCGTCGCATGCTGTTATTATGGAACGAAGAAAAACAATCTCTCGCGAAATAATAAATCTCGGACACGCAGGCCGCGATGTAAATTCGTGCCTCTCGCCGTGAAACGAATTTTACTTCGGAATAGAAGCACGAACATTTCATCGCCGGATATCTTATCGTTGGCACGGCGCAACGTGCGTTATCAGGTAATGTATTTATGGGGTGGGATATGAACCTAGAGGATAGATATCGTGAGTTCGTAAGGCTGATATGTTCGGCGACACCGGCGTTGTACGCGTCGGCAGATTATACAGGGTGAACCGAAAATGAGCAGCGTCGGCATTATAATTTATTTCAAGAGAGAATCGCAATTTTAGTGCTTTCTCCTTTTGACATTTTACCCTTTCCTCCGTTCTATAATACGTTAACAAATTACACAAACAGATTCAGCAATTAGGACATTGTTTTTATTTTGACGTGAATATTATCAATTTATCACGGTCGCGAGCAAATATTTCAGATAACGATACTCCAGTCTTCGTGGAATTATATAATGCATTTTTTTGTTAAGAATATTATTTTTTTTTTTAATATTTAGTATTTTAAAAACACTCCGTATGTACGATAATGAAACCCGTACACGCGGGATGAGCATAATATTATTACGCATTACATATAGAGCGTGTTATTTATGGAATATACGAAAGCTATGCTCTTTTAAGAGCATCGAGACGACGTTTTGCCGACTTCAGATTCTACAACGACATGGTATGTTAAACGTGTTGGAGATATAAAACAGCGCACACAGAGAAGCGGTACCTCACCAAATGTACGCTTACGTAACGTTTTATTACGCTGTAATTCACGTAGCGATACGACGAATATAATCTGTTGATAAATATACGAAAAAATATCTGTCTCTCGAAGTAAGATATTTATAGTTAGGTAGACGTAATATATGAGGATAAGCACGTAATGGCAAAACTTGTAAAAAGCGGAATAACGAAAAATGTTAGTGCTCGGATTAATTTAATGGTGTAATTTGATAGAAAGACCGAGACTCAATATTTCAAATGCTACATAAGTCGAGTTACCCTTTTCGAGGTAATTGAAGTATTAAAAAGTATGAATAAATCTAAAAGTGTGTGTATATAAAATAATTTTTTCTTTTTACATTTCAGTTATTCATTACTTTACTCATATACGAACGAGTTTTCATTTCATATCTTTTAATAAATAAAAATATATATATATGTAAATATATTACATCATTTATATCGTCAATCAACTATATACTCTAGAAAACAAAGACTTATTCGCGTCGTGACGCTGAGTATAATTGACGTATTAAAAAATAGTCTTATTCTGATTTTTTGTGTAAGTGTTCACGGCGTGGCCCACTCGTGGTTTCAAAAGTGGGACACAGCCTCCGACATTACATCAAAATTATTTATACAGTCACGCGGTATGGCCAAAGATTCAAATTCGGGTAGCTCATTCACGCGTTGTCACGGAATCACAAGTGCATGCCATCGGCGTTGATGGATTTACACAAGTGTCTCGCATAGCATTAATTGGTGCTCGATTTCAAGAGTAAAGAATGATAAAGTTTATTTTTTCGTTTTACCAATATCGTACAATTGTTCCGACAATAATGTACGTCTAATTTCGCAATTTTTTTTATGTACAATCCAATCCTCGTTTTACGCATGAATTGCAAAATGTTTAATTACAAATAGCGTCTTTGAAGAATATGTGTATTTAAGTTAAATATGTTATATATATTTGACATAAATACATACATTCTTCAACGAAAAAAATAAAAGCGACTAAATTAATACAGTCAAATGTCACCATTTTTTTTTTCAGTGTAACGATAAAGATGGAATAAAAAATGAGATTATATATTTCAAATTATGATGTTAAAGTTGTTATTATATTATATCATCGCACAATTCTTAAGCCTGCAATTATCCCAAACGTGATTCTCTTTATTTTTGGTATACTCATGATAAACTGAACGATCATCGCTGGAACGTTAGGCGTCGAAAACACCGCGATCGGCCAAAATATTTAACCTGCGATTAACCGCTTCTCCCGTACACAGAATGATTCAAGAATCAAATACCGAGAGTCAACCCGTGGGGTAGACTGGGTACATATTGTACTCGAATACTACCATCTTGCCTACACGAACCAGGCGAGTTTGTACGTGGGCACAGCGTCGCGTGTATGACGACGACATAATAGTAGTTACACATATACATCACCCCAAGAGGGAAGAGAAAGAGAGAGAGAGAGAGAGAGAATAAGAGGGAATAGGAGAGAGGCGATAGGAGGGACGTTCTTAATGGGCGTGAGAGAGACAAGAGATGTAAGAGTGAGAAGAAGGCGAAAGGCTTGAAAAGAAAAAGAGGAATGTCCTGTAAAAGGGAGGAACAGAAGGAGAGAAAGCGTGAACGAGAAATGAGAGAGGGAGATGCCGCGGGAGAGTGAGGGAGAGTGGAAAGAGAGAAACGGCAGAGATGCTGCTGACATTGCTTGAACATATTTGAGTTGCTCCGCTCATGACCAAATATTTATTTATTTGCTCGGTAATACACATTTGTATTAACCGCGTAGCGCGCGATTCGAGGCACGTTCATTCAGATTTCCCTCGCAAATTTCGTCGACCCGCCGCAACGCGCGCGCGACTAATTGGCAACCGCCCGCGGCCACTTATCGCACTTATCGCACTCGTATCGTTACTTACCTGTCGTCCCCAATCACACGGGAGATACCATGGTCCTCGACACATGAGAATTCTCTTCTGGGGCGATCCATCTCGTTATTTGAAGCAATCTATCTTTTAAAACGATATTTAAAAAAAAAAATATGTCTAACATAAGTTCCGTTTCCTCTGTTTTTCCTATCGTTCATTTTTCGAGCGCAAGCATTTATAATGTAACATAAACTATTTGTCTAGTATATACATTTCGAAACACATTTGCAATTACCGTTAAATTTAAGAGTTTGCACAGCTGCAGTTTTTAAAACGGCTGCAAAATTAAAACTGAAAACAAAATAAAAAATTATTATAACAAAAAGGGTATATTTTTCTTAGTTCTTATTTAAAAATCTTGTTTATTTGATTAAAAATCGAGAAAAAAATTAGCAACAGTCGATTTTCTGTAAAAATATAACAAAGTAATAATATATATACATTTTGTGAAATAATATTAGCTGACAGACTTTCCACATCTTATCTTAATTGTCGTCTGTCTGCAGATGTGTTGCTAAATAGACGTGAAAATCGCAAGCAGACAGTCGTCGACAATGTTGCGTGATAGATTCGAAATGTATGTAGTATATATGTGCGTATTTGCGCGAGTAAACATATATACACTCTTTGACAAAAAAAAAAGTTACGCACAGGTATATCAACAAATTTCCGGGTACTCGATATTCCGGCCATTTACTTTTCTCCGCGTCTTTTCCGGGCCCGGAGATCCTCGATATACATATAACGTTTTGATCGCGTTACCGGCTGCAGTTCGCTGCTATACCATTATTTGGCTGAACCAATCTTTACCTTTGATACGAAGCGGTATAAGTGGAGGGAATTACTGAAACGGTTGTTTGAGTTGGAAATATTTGGAGTGACGCTTCGTTCTGCCGAAGGGTTTATTGAATTTTGTTTGGCGATATTGTAACTTCGGCTGCTTGACATACGCCGGAGTATCTCTCAATCACTGCGCTGCATATGTTTCCGCGTTTCACTAGCAAACTCAATTTCGCCTCAATTTTACCGGAAAATCATAAATCCGTGATTGTGACGACAATTTTGGAAAATCAGTACGAATTGTAGCAAAAAAGAGATTGGAAATATATCCTATGAATATTAATTCTTCTGTATTATTCACGTTAATAGTAATTTATTTATTGAAAAAATATTTATTTTAGTAGTCGATGTAGGGTATATAGACTTGTCAGTACCTACTCTCTTTGCAGAAAAATTGACTTCATGGAAATATCTGCAATATTGAACTAAGACAATGTTATATCTGTTGACATTATGATATCGAGATAATTCCAGGTGCAAAAGAATAACATCAACCGATATCTATGCATGTACATTAATAAGTTTATCTAAAAAATATTGTCGATTGGCTACCGATTGGGTGAACCTTCGGCTGCACACTTCGGCAATCGGAGAAAGCGATCGCTAGTACGTAACGATATTATCGCAAAGTAATGTAGGTCGGACGCAAACAAAACTCTGTTTATCGATTAATTATCAATGAAAACTATACAAGGCGGTAATCTCGCCGATTACCCCCGAGGCGCCATAAAATCGTTTGTCTCGCTCGGCGTGTCTACGCCTCGACGCGTGAACAAGCAAGACGTTGTCAACATTTTTATCTAAAAGGGGTCGGAAACCCATTATCATACCCGCGGGAAAATCCGTAAATACAAGCAGTGTTGGCTTTTCAAATCGCAAATGACGACGGCAACTGGTGTCAAACGGATCTCTCGCTCTCTCATTGTCAGTTAAAAATAATAGCGCGCGAACCTTCTAACCGCGAGATAGAGGAAAGATGGGGGGAAACGAAAAAATTAAATTAGAAATAAATTAGACATATATTTATATCTACATCTGTATACGCTGTTAAAAATAAAATGTTAATTTTAACATTTTTGCATAGAAAAAGTCCACTATTTACGTCTTCAAGTTAAAATAAACATTTTATTTGTACACGGAATAAATATATAATGAAAAGTCTGAAGATGCTCAATTACTCGAAATTTGACCGTAAAGCGTTGCCCAGCGGTACGAAGCGGCTCGAAATTAATCGTACATTTATTCAAGGACTTCCAATAAAATCGGAAACGACTACGAAGCTGGAATCGAGGAGGCGCGGCTTGGAACCGCGCGTGTACGTGCCCACGATAACACGTACATCACGATTACTGGCGAAATCACGTTTCCGGAACGGCGAATAAACGCGTTCGACGATTTGCGAGTGTTTCCCCGGAAATTTTCGCCTCGCTTCCTGGATTCCATACGCTTTCGTTGGTACGTAAATATCGACTCTCTACGTCCGCTCAAGGAAGTTTGCAGTTCGCTACGACTGCGATTCCGTAGCGCAGGAACACATAGGACGTTATTAAAATAGATTAGTGTTGAAAATCGCGACCTTTTTCTCTCTCTGCGTTTCCCCGTTTACCTGCGTACCTTCGTAATCCTTTGATATTTGACAACAATTTTACTTTGTAATCAATGGATTAAACAGAAAAAGATTTATATACATATTCACGTTGCACGAGCTGTGTAGTACAAAATGTTTATTCCTATATAATAATTCGAATTTGCTTTTTACGTTGAAGAGTTGTATTCTTTATGCTGTAAAAAGATAATACGAAACGTGTGACGAAAATACAAACCAATTTTTGTTAACGTGTTTTCCGTTTGTATTGTTTATAACTATACCTTCGCTACCTTGCCTGTTTTCAGTCGTTAATAGGATTAATTTATCGCTAAAAATTGCCAATCGTTGTGAATAATTTGATAAAATATTTTACACTATTTACAATTTTTCCAAATTATCACGTAAATAACAATATCTCTTTAATAATAGAAAAGGGGAAAATATTTTTAATTCTTCTCTTTAAAAACTTCACATAAATAATAATATTTTATTAGATTCTGTTTTCTCTATTTATATCTTCTGTTAATATTTTTATAAGCATATGTGTACATTAAAAATAGTATTTTAATATATATCAATGTGATAAAATTGTCATCAAAAAATACTTAAAATTATAATACTAACACTTTAAATTAATCGCGAAATTAAATCTTATCTCAAAATCTTCAAAACTCTTTTTGCACGATACTCATCATGTTTGTCCTCAGTGATTAATTTCGAGCGTTATTCATTAATTGATAAATATATACAAAGTATCACCATATATCATCAAATATATTGTTAAAATATCGCGAGCATCACGCACGAGTGTCTGAAACTGTTGCGCGAAAGAGCACTTCGACAATCAGACGTTGGCAAATGAGATGCTTCCTTCGCGGGGGAGTCGACTTTAATACCGACAAATAAAACTAAATCCTTTCTAAATATACCCGAGTATCAGCGGTGCCAACATCGAGATCGTCCTGAATGATGAGAGAGAAGTCCGTCCATTCTTACTTACGGAGTCCGTTACGGAGCGTGCCAATAATCGGGAAAAACTCTCGATATCGATTTACGCGAGCACGATCTGAGACAATACTGATGCTTTCGAGTCGACTGCACGGGTACACGTAAACGTTTGCGACTGAATACCTCTTTTCTTTATTTCGCGTCTGCATCAGAGAAAAAATAGTCTACACGGATATTGACAGACAGAAATCCGATGAACTTTCGCCAAATAGGACGAACTTGAATCGAGCTCGAATCAGACATACAAACGGACGAAGTATTTTCTTCCTCTGAATAGGGTTATTATACATATCTCTCTGAAACGTAAGAATATACTTTTTAAAAAAATGATGATCGGGGGCGGAAGGAGGGAATATAGTTTTTTTATGTGTTACAAAATATACAAGTATTTAATGAAATATAACGTCTACAAAATAATTTTTATTGACAATTCTTATCGATACAATAAATTTTTACCTTAAATGTATGTATACTCTTTAAATCGGCTGGTAACTCTACCCCTGACGACGACAAAAAGAATAGAAGAGACGAAGGGTAGTCCTGGCACTTCTTCTCGCATTAGGATAAACAATGACACTGAGTTTTGCGGTTTGCAGCTTTAGGACAACGACGATGACGATGCTGACTAGCTGCATCGTCGTCGTTGGCGCAGGTGTATCGGCAGCGGATAAGCAAAAGGGGTGAAACGAGGGGGCCGACAAACACAAGTGGGAAAGAAACGGAGAGCACGGAAACTAGAGACCGTTAAAAGCCAGCCGCGGGGGTGTCTATTTGCGTAGATCGGAGAGATCGGACAAGTGGCGCGGAGATGCCTTTGTCGAACACCGCCAGCTCTGTGGGTGGCTTATGCTCACTCGTCTTTATCTTTCCTTTCCTTTCCTCGCATTTTCTTCCTCTTTGTCGCCGTCTTCTCGACCGCCGCCATTTCGCAAGATCTCATTTACCCCGTCGTTGATATCGTTCTCGTATATCCGGGATAATATATCTCAACCATTTGCAATTGGATAATCGATTATAAAGGATGTGTTCCAAAATTGACTGCCAGTACTGAAGACCTATAGTGCTCGTGACGTAAACTATAGACTTTTTGTACTGACAGTCAATTTTGGAACATAGCCATTAAAACATTTGAATATTAACTATGTAAACAACTATAATGATTATTTTTATTACTGGATATATTGTCATATTATTTAAGATATTATTATCTTCGATGCTATTGTGTGTCTCTTTTGTCGTTATGATCGATTAGACAAACAAATAAATATATGGAATAAGCGTGCTTTCATCTTATCATCAACCCTCTTTTTCTATGCCATCAACGTCAAGACGAAACATTGTCCAGCGTAATCCTCTTGGCTGTCAAGTTTCTTATACCATTGTTACTATATCAATGTGTTTGTTCTGTTTGTTATTTTCGTCACGTTTATCGTTCCATATCGACACATTAAACAAACTGTTTACTTCCTAAATTTCTAAAAACTCTTTGGAATGAAATCTCACTCCTACTTACCTATAAGTGAAAATTGAGCCGTCTTAAAAAAGAGTGATTCAATTTTCAATCTTTAAAAATGAGATTTACTCTAAAAGGTTTAGAGAGTATAAGTAATAGAAAATAATTATATTTCTAAATAAGAGCATGTACTCGTACATCCTACATTGTAAAGTTTTTCTGAATTATCATCATATATTTGTGGAACTTAATAAATATTTTTAACATTATCAATAATTAATTTCCTTACAGTAATTCTCACATCAGTCTCATATTTTTTTAAATTATCGCGAAAAATGTATCGATTGTCACGACAAATAAAAATGAACAGATCAAAATAGATCGAAAAAATCTGTTATCGCGGATGGAGAGTGAAATAAAAGATTCACGTGCTATATACGCACGAACGTTCGGCTCCTCGGTATGCGTTATCATGCGATAATTTTCTTTTTCTTTTTAATCGCAAGCGCGACAAGCGCTCGTCTCATTTAAAATGGGACGTCCCATGTAGTTACGGGAACTTAAGAGATTGGTATTGATTGGTCTGTTTGCGAAGGACATACAAGCCAATACACGGAGCCGACTCGAGAGTGGAACGCGACGGCGCGACGGAACGTAGCGTGTTAATATTGGCACGGAAATTACATAAAACGAAGGAAGCAGAAATGCCGGAACTATACGTCTTTCAACAAATCTGTCGATCGATCTCTTCGACAACGGAAAAGAAGATCTGGGATGTTACGACTCTCGTTCACACGCACGTACCTTTTTCGATCAAACAATATGTCTTCCGTCGAAGGTAGAAGATAAAGTAATCCAAATAACTATTTCTCATTGAATCCGCAGGAATAAATGATAATTAAGTTAATTGTTAGAAAAATGGCAAGAAACTTGTAAAGACAAACATAAACAATTAAAAATTGAAATGTAATGAAATTGAACTATCGGGGGAAACTCGATATATATAAAGTACTAGAAATGTATAATAATGATTTATAACAAGTGTAGTGAATTATAACAATATACTCCTCAAATGTGTGTGTTGATTTTGGAATGATAATGTGAAATTTCTCATTGAATTGTGGCACGTTCGGCATTAAATAATTAAAATCGCTGCTAATTAACAATATTTAGTGGGACATATGAACACGAATAAGTAAAACGTATTTCTGGTTATTCGCATAAATTATGTTTACGTGAAATATGGGGATTGCTTTGAAAGTCAATACTTGGAATTTATGGCGCGGGACTGCAAATTACATCGCGCAACGTAAATCGAATTACTCTGTAGCCTGGGATACGTATCTGTAGGTTACGCCAAGTTCAAATATATCTATGTCTACCGGGTAAACATTTTAGATCAATGCGCGAAATGATCTTGACAAAGGGCAACTAATTACGTTAAACAGCATGAATATCAGACATTATCGATTCATTGAATAACAAGTTAATAGTAGTTTATTATTAACGCGGTCAATGATCTACTATCGGTTATACAAACAGCATTCTCACCGACGCGATTAAACCGCTATTTGTTCAATATTATCGCACACCTAAGTCCGTTAGGATTGTCCGAGTACACGGATAATTAGGATTAGAATTGTGCAAATATATATCGGCGAAAAGTATTTTGTCATACGTAAGATAAATTTTGATTACGTTTCTGTTACATTTATAGCGTACATTATGTTATTAAATAATATCATAATTAAATGTAATATTTAAAGAATATTTCAAGGGGAAATTCGAGTAACAGGTGTTTAAATGATGTCTTCTCTAAGAAAAGTTACTTTTATGCCTAATTAGGAAATTTAACAATCTCGTGTATTTTGAAATCACGGAAGAAACTTCTCTTTCCGACGCGAAGATGCATTTTACGCAGTCGCGGATGTGTTTTCGAAGAAATGGAAAGACGAGAAAGTGCAGGGTGGCGAAGCGGCGCAGCGGCGCGGCGGCGCGACGAAGAGTCGGCAGAAGTGGGCCCCACTCGAGAAACCGCGCGTATATCGGGCCCTTTCGACGAAACGCCGAACGTGCCGCTATTTGCCCAGCAATGAAGATCAAACATCGGATCGTGCCCATTTCGTCATTCCCGGAGGTACTTCACGTACCTGAGGCGAAGGTACCCGGGTCGGGAGGATACGCCCGCGCTCTTGCGACTTCGGCCGTTTACCTGAAAATATTACAGCGCGATGAGAGAGCGGCTTCGACAAAGACATCTGAGAACTTACTGATTTCTTTTCTCGCCCGCTACTTTACCCAGATGTGCATGTGAATTCACCACGTGAAATAGATTCTATGCGCGATGGGTGCACGAAATGGCGGAGTTACAATGAACTTGATGTACAAAGGTAATAATATTTATGATAAAAACGCGTTTAATTGATTATACATGTATCAATGATAATAGTTGTTATATTTATTGAAAAAAGAAAAAGATTTTATCCGCAACGTCGTTATCTAACGGATGTCCTTCATTAACGGAAAACAATGAGTGCATTATTTCTGATGCAGACATAAGGCGGAATGTCTCAGAAGACGGGCGCCAGGTATGAGACGAGTTATCACTGTACAAATACATGTTATCGTGATGCGAACTCGGTCCTGTATCGTTACTCGTCATAGAATGAGAACGGAATGAAATAGGGAAGATAGGAAGATACAAAGAAAAAGGAGGAGAGATTTATTTATTTTATTAAAAATTTACAGATATAAACTTTATCGAATATCCCTCGAACATTTCTTATTTTTAAATGAAATAGCTTTTTATCAACAGGTATGTGAGTGTTTCTCTTATCTCAAAGGGATCATATGATCTTTTTATAGCTTATTGTAAAATCTAGAATGCAGACGTCATTTACGTCGTGTGAAATAGCAGCTTTATATCTTTTCTTTCCCTATAAAAAGAAATCATTAAATAAACGTAATTTTTAGAGGAATTCTACGTGTTATATCTCTTAGTAATAAAGGATGCAACTTGTTGTCAATTCAAAAAAGATAAAACTTCATGGCGTCAGAAATCGTTATCAGACTATGTGATAAGGTGGCGTTACTTGCGGAAAAAATAGTATTGATATTCTTTTGTAACTCTATAACTGCATGTGCAGTGCATTTCTTATAATTCAAGAGTTTCTCTCTTTATGATCTCTTTAAGTTTACCATAATATGTATTATAAACTTTTTATACAATAAGTCATTACCTAAGCTTTACGTCTTAATTTGTAAAAATTTTATTGATAATAGTCAATTATTATATTATTTTTCTCATATTTTAATATGATTGGTCAATTTCATATGACTTCTATTAAGATTCAAACAAATATTGTTTCTGTCGAGAAGACGAAAACAACAATTTTGCTGAATCTAAGAATGT
Organism: Cyphomyrmex costatus; assembly: GCF_001594065.2. Taxonomy (NCBI): domain Eukaryota; kingdom Metazoa; phylum Arthropoda; class Insecta; order Hymenoptera; family Formicidae; genus Cyphomyrmex; species Cyphomyrmex costatus. The sequence goes on along the minus strand of NW_017280255.1, from coordinate 1,884,925 downwards.
ATATAAATATAGATTTTATTTTATCTCGGAAACCATTAAAATAATTATATAGGAAACTCAAACAGGATGAACTATCCTGCAAAAGGTCTTGACATTTAGCAACCAGTTTAACGTTCTATATAATTATATATATTAATAGTCTAAAATAGTTTTCAGATCTATATCTAGCTAAATTTTTAGATTCAGTAAAACCGTTATTTTTTTGTATAGATTATTAAATTTTACTTATTTTATAAAATTATTATTTTGACCTATAATAATATAATAATTATCTATATAAATTTTATATTACCTTAATTGCAAACATATTATAATACGATATATTATAAAATCTTTGATAAATTGGTAACATAAAAATGTACTAAAGTAAAGTAAACTTTAAACAACAAAATTAAGATTAGGTAAAATTAAAGAATAATAGGAAGGAGAAAAAGGGAAATTTGAAACTTTGCAATAAACATTACAATAATGATTACGAGATTTTTTTAAAGCTTTATCATTATAATGTAGATTTATAAAAATTTGGATAATTTAAATAAATTTCACAGCATGTGTATTGTAAAACATATATATATATAGTTAATAAAACAATATGTATATAGTTATAATTTTTACTAAAGATCTTAGAAAGCTTAATTTTTGTTACGTAACAATTTTTAATACTTACGTATTATGGCAACAGCAATTGTTTCTGATACGTAATACGTTGAACTGTGAAAAGTGCCGCAGGACAATAGAGGCTAATATAGCTGTTTGTCACGTCGTGAAACACCCCCATGGCCGATTCAGAGTATTCAAGGCTTAAGATCATACCGTTTAACACTGACAGGGTTGGCATAGAATGATCCCCGGCACACGAGCGTATAAAACACCCCATCAAGCTCCCATGAACTGTAAGGCTGCACCTTTAAAGCTATTCCCACATGTTCGGCAAACTTCGAGTTTCTAAAAATTATTGTATGGAATAATAAAACAATATGTATATCTATATAATAGTAATATCAATTTAATTAAAATAATTAACTTACGTATATTATAATAATTTCAGAAGCATAGAAATTGTCAATGCAATCTTTCAAACATTCTTACATGTATTATAATAATTATGAAAAATTATTTAAAGTAATAGCGGGAATATTAATATTAATCCCTTTCTCGCTTTCTTTCTTCTTTTTTCTTTTCTTTTCATTGCTTTTTCTGGACATGAAATAATTATTATTTAAAGTTACTAAAGAGTAATTTAAAATAGTTTCGAATTTACGATTTTAATTACGGCATTATATAAAAACTTTTTTATTTTTATATTAAATTATTTATGTATTAAAACCTATACGAGCATCTTCCAATGAGAACTTCCGGGTTCGAGATGCATTTAAATTGTCGCATAACAGGCGTTGCCGAATTGCACATGATGGGGTGCAAAAGAAAAGAAGAGAATGAAAGGTACATGACAGAAGGGATCGGTGAGGATTGTTCGAAGAATTAGCAGGAATATAGCAGCATTTAACTGAACGAACGCGCCGCCGCGCCGGTTGAATCTACCGACCGGTTGCCGTTTGTCGGGCTATACGCAGGCGGTTTTCCACACGAGCGATGATCTCGCTGTTTGTTTCCTGGGCAGGAAGGATGTATAGTCCCTTTAGGCTCTAGTGAATCGATGAATCGGACATGTGTCGCATATATATGCTATATATTTTGCGTACGGACGGGTTCGAGTTTCGCGATATTTACATGTACGCAAATGTCGAATGTGAAATTGCGAAGGAATTTCGTCGACGAAATTTTTCCAAAACATTTCTAGTTTCAAGATATTATAAATAAAAATATAAAAGTAAAATTATCTATTCTCATCTCTCACGTATCTCGACTTCTTTGTTTTTATATAAAACAATTTTATATGTAAGTACTATTTATGGCAAATAGTCTCTGTGAGTTGAAAAATAATCTATATATTGAAAGAAAAAAATAAACATTCTTGTTATACTAAGATAATTAAATAAGCTAATTGTTACATTGAACGAAAAAATTGCTGAATCTGACGCATAGCATTTTTAATTGGCTGCAAGTTTTATAGTTGCGTTATCGAAATATGTGGTACTAACATTGTGGATAGACTAACGCAACCAAAAATTGGCTATTGCAGCCAATTAATATGCCTTGCCATATTTTACCATCTAAATTGCTCTGCAGCAACCAATCTTTTTTTTTTTCAGTGTAATAGTTATAAATAAATTTGCTTTATTGCAAATTGTATATTAAATGTCGACATAAGAAACATCTGAGATTTTAATTTTTCTTCCTTAATTTTAGAACCATATAAGAATTTATCTTACCCAGCCATGTAAGTGCTATGTAATTAATGCAGAAATATTTTCTGTTTGCCGTACAAATACAATGATGTATAATGAAGAATGCAAATTCCGCGAGATCGTCGCGGTTCGTTCGATCATCTAGCCTTTCGGTAAATAGGAATAATTATCGTATCGGCGTCGGATTAAAAGCCGGAAACGGAAATATGGAAATAATTGTTATTAAACGTAAACAGTGAATATTTTTAATGAGCGTGAGCGAACGACGATGATTTCGTCGATGTCGATGAATTTGAAATCGTCGATCGCGTTATGCCTCAAAGTAATCATCGTGCATTTCGCAACGCGATTATTTTAACCGACCAAAATGTAGAGTCGGTATTTACTCCGTGCACACAAATTATCGAGCGCAAGTAAATTCCAGTTGCTTTATTCAGATTTGACGTATCGGCCGCAAATTTGACGAAATGAATCACACATTGTGCCCGCGTGCGATAATTAGTAAGTACGACTTTTGAATTAATTGTCATCGATCGACGTCGCTCGTGCGGCGGATTCAAATCCAATAGCGTTCAACCTTTTAATTTCTTTCTTCCGGATCTCCTCTCTATATTTATGTACCTTTCGTACGGGAGACTAAAATTTCTCGATTATATAATCGTTGAAATATCGGTTTTATTTTTAGTAAAATTAATTTGATGGAAATGTCGATGACCGCGATGAGCTCAAAGCTTATTTTGAACCTGCATAAAACCATGGTTTTACAGTGATTTGTAAATTTTATAGAAAATATATTACTAAATCTACATCGTATCATATCGATAATAATATTATTAAGAAAACATTTAAATTTGTAAATAAATATAGTCAATAAAGAAAAATATATAAAGCTGTAAAATATGATTAAAATATACGTCATTCTTTTTTAAAGAAAGTGCGGAAATGTGTTATGTTCTCGATAACATTTCATGAACTGAGAGACGTTCAGAGAAGAGATCTCGTCGTAATTATTTAGTGTACTGCTTTATCGCGTTTTCACACCGGTCATCAAATCGTTATTCTCCGCGTAATCTTGCTCTTGACAGATAATTTCGACATTTTTTTAAAGCCCGATACTATATATAAACTCGGCCGCGTGCTCGAGAAGGCTCTTATCCTGCGCGACCGAATCTATTATCTAAGGAATGACCGGGGAGTGCGTCAGAAGCGCGTGATGGATGAGCAGTGATTAATTATACGGTGTCCACCCCCCAACTCACGAGCCTCCCCATTGGTAAATACACGACGTGGTTACGATCCACGTCGCTTCCTCGTGCAGCAGGGCTCTTCTTCGAGTTTCCTGCCAGTGGCGTCCGTCCGACTGGACGAGCGAGCTTGACATATTAATTTTCCAGAGTAGCCGTCCACGTTGCGGCATACGCACAGCGTTTCAGGGAAACTATATCTTTCTGCCTCTCTCCTTTTCTCACAAGAACACCAAAATGCCGTCAATCAAATCATCGGTTTTGTCGAATTATTCAAATTGTCTTTTATACGGTTATAATTTTTGAGTTTTTCAAATACGGTCAAAATATCGTAGTGATATTTATTTTTTCGCTTGTATAAAGTTCCGCAGGAATGGCGGATCCGCACAGTAATTTAGATTTAGCAATCCATGAATTCTCAATATACTGCAGACATTCTCTAATATTTACATTCATATGTATGTGATTTTGTGGAAGATAACTCTTTCAATTTTTTGTGGAATTTTACTAAGAATGAAAACTAAACCAGTCTTGAAAGAGTAGCTCAATTTTCAATCTTTAAAAGTGAGAGGATTTACTCTTCAGAATGAGATGAAGCAAAGTTTTACAAAGAACGCAACAAAATTTAAAGAAAAATAGAAGCGAGATACAATCTAATTACATAAAAATAATAAGAAATGTATGTTATGTATATATAAGAAGAATGATTAGACTTATATTTGTATATGAAAAAAATAGCAAAAGTTAAAACTCACTTTTTCTCTTACAATTTGAAAAAAGGAAAGTCCATATATATTTTTCATATGAAGAGAACGATTTTGCTGAATCTATCGAGAAATTTAGGTGGATTCAGACCTGAAAATAATTTTGTTAAACCATCAAAATAGTTATGTGGGAAGCTCAAACGTGTTAATACTGCAAAAAGTTTGGATATTTCAGCAATCAATTTAAACGTTCTGATTTTAATAGTCCAGCAAAATTATCTTCTGATCTGTATCTAGGGTGTATAATTTTTAAATACTTCAGCAAAACTATATACAGTTGACACACATATACAATTATAAATTTAATTTATCAGATGCAATGACTGCTCACACAATGTCGTTACTTTATTATTCTACTTTCAGTTTTTACGATTTAACGTGCGCGCTTCTCGTTTAAAATCAACGGTGTATACATTGAAATGATTATTTACTAGCGTCGAGAGCCAAATCCTGTTGAATTAATTTACAAATCGCAAAATAATCGCGCTGGATTTTAAATTAATTTTAAATTCGCGAATTATCAGCCGTATGAGATCGATGGCGAACGGGCATATCAATCATTACAAATCGTCAGTTCCTCGCTCACGGCACCGAGTCATCAAGCCTTTCGTTAAACATGAAATTCTACAATTTTCACAGAAATCTTCTGCGATTATACGCGCTTACGATGAGACCAGCGATGCGTAACCCGGTGCATTATTCTCTGAAAATGACAATTCCCGATCGTCGATGTTTCGTGGTGTGGAATACTCAAAGCATAATCTACATCTAATCCACAGACATAGAGCCAATAGCACAAATGTGCGCGATTATTTAGCTGTACTAATGCGCGTCTAGTTTAACCGCAGCCTTCGACGACGTGCCGGTCTGAACGGCCGGTGGATTTGCTGGACAATGACCAGCCATGGGGATGACCATGGTCGTCATGCGCACGGATATTCACTCTAGAAAATCACAATAAGGGATAACGGATTGATCGGCAAGACTGCGTGGAATGCGAAATAAGGATGACTCCACTAACGCAACGCTCCGATAAAATCGTGCGGTACATCATAAAATTATTATGGAACTTGCCCAAATATTTAAATCGGACTCTATATAAATTTCATTTAAATTAAATAAATTTTGCAAATTGCTATGAAGATATTAATTTTTTCTTTAATTTTCCGAAAAAGAATCTTAACAAATAGTAAAAATATTCACTTTGCCTTTCTAGTAAATCGAATTTATAACTTTTGAAAAAGATTCGAATCTTCGATCCTTTTCAATGCTTAATTTTTCTCCCGATTCAAAGAAATTTGTAACAATTATGATAATTGGGGTATAATTAAAAGAGATATAATTTATAAATAAAATTGATATTATAATACAATCAAAATGTAACAAACATTCTGCATCGAAGAGAATAAAAAGGAATCCAAAAATTTCTTGATATTTGTTCCTTAATTTTACATGAAAGAAACTCAGTGTCATAGGGTAAATCCTTATCAGGACTCGTGATAAAGCGTGATGTGATTTTCGCTTGAAGTAGCCACCGTAATGCACTTGCCATCGCTAATGCACATATGGTGCATAAACGTTCACAGCGATGAGATTATTTTTAAGCTAGCGCTTTTCGGGCCCTCCCGATTAAACGCAGGTTAAACAGGCTTCAATTCGTTAGGCGTAAAAATCAGCAGGAGGGTGAAATCAGGTGTGACGGATCAGAAGTAACCGCACATGTTACATTCTCGCGCGACGAAGCCCCCCAAAGTGTTGACGCCTACGGACCCTAACGATAAAACCTGCACAGTGGTGGTGCACCGGCCTTAATTATACGCCATTATTTCCCTAATAGGATCAAAACCGACAATTCCCAACTACAAGCTCGTCGAATGCCGCATTGTATTCACGGTGATATTTCAGATTGATCTTAAATTATTTTACTAATTTATTGCAAATATATGAATCTTTAAATTAGATCAATTGTGAAAAATATATGAATGGAACAGTATATATATATGAACAAGATCAAAGAACCCCATATTTTTTTCTCTTTAATTAAAAGTATTGTTAACGATAAAGTCATCGTTAACGCCAAAATTATAAAAAGTTTTCAAGTAATTTTTTTGTCTAAATATAGTCCACGTAATAATCATGTTCAAAATTACAAATTTAATTTAACGTATCACGTAATTCGTCATTTTTTCATGCAGTAGGGTTTACGATTAGATTTATGCACGTAAAACTGCTTATATCATATTTTTTTTAATTACTTTCTTTTTACAAAAAAAGTGCACAGAATTACAAATCTATACCGCCCATTAAAATACCAGCATCTATTTCTCTTTATGAACTTTATTACGTAAATAATACGTACAACTATCAGGATCTGTAAAGGAAAAATGCACATTAAAATACGAACACATTCATTATTGACAGAGGAAGTAACATTCACGGCTTGTTTTTCTGTTCGGCGCTGGGTGAAAACGGATGAGGTTTGCCTCGCGAAATTAACCAACGACCGAATAACAATCGGAATCGTGCGGAAAAGCGCGGGAATGCAGGCGTGGTGGTGATACGTCGGCCGTGCGTGAAATTGAAAACGCGGCGCCATTAAAACGGCATTAATGACGGGATCGGGGATATTGAGATTTATCTGCGTGTTATCAGGCCGACAGGATTTTTGAGCGCTTTAGCGCCCGACGCAGCGGTGATCCCTGGACACTCGGTTGCTCGCAATAAATCCGCGTCCCATCTAAATTAGGATCTACGTGTGTCGAATTTATTTTGGAAATATGGCGCGGTCGCTCGTAATATTGAAATGCGAATTTAGGACTCGTTCTTTAGAAGAATGATTTTTTTTCAAAGACCGAAGTTTACTATAGAATTTAGCTGGATACAGATCTGAAAATATATAGGTATAATTTTGTTCAACTATCAAAATAACGTAGGAATCTCTGACATTCTAACTTGAGAATCCTACATAATCATAGTATTTTGATAGTCCAACGAAATTATTTTAAAATCTGCATTTTAATTGTTACACGTAAAATTTTAAATACAGCAGGACGCTGTTCTGTTCGTACAGTGACTATTTTATAATATAATTATTAGAGAGGTATATGGATGATAAATTATAAATATACATATCGTTGATTTGCTGCAACAATGACATGAGTAAGAAATTATCATTTTTTTTAACTGATTGCAGAAAAAGAATCAAAACATAGAAAAAAAAGAAAGAATTAATTTTATTCCTTTACAATCCATTTAAACTCATTTTCTGGTAAACCTTGTTTTCTGAGTTGTTGTAGCAAATGAACGGTATATATTCTTGTGTTAAGCGAGTTAGTTTGCCGTTCCATTTATGGACAGAATATCTCTGAAAATGAACGAGGATTTACAAATACAGTAGAATTTCGATTATTCGTTATCCTATTTACTCTCAGTCTTTGTTAACCGTCATTTAACTCAATATTGTAATGCCGCGATACGTTATGTGGCGTTATGTGTCTTGATCTACAACTCATTCGTTAAAAAATTAATAATAATTAAAGTCCAATTAAATTTTATTAGATTTCGTTATGTAATAAAATAAACAAGTTGAATCATCCACTCTACTATATGTATAATATCTCTAATGTACATATTCTATTATCCATCTATTCAATTATCCACATTATAGTATCAGTCTCGTACTCTTCCAGATAATTGAAATTCTATTATATAAAGAATTTGATAAGATATCTATAAATTCATAAATAAGTTCTTGCACAGAATTACCATCGAATCATAGAAAATCTTTAAAACAAGCGAACTCAATTCTCTTTTCCGTTTGTTTTTTTAAATATACTTTACACACTTCACATATTTTTAGCATAAGATATATAATTAATATAAAATAGTCCATTTTCAATAATTTTCAACAATATAAAATGAGTTGATCGCTCAATCAGCGCGTCAAACTGTTTTTTTTTTTCATTCTCATCTAGTTAATATCGTCGTACATGTGTTGTTTTTTTACACTTCGATATACCACGTCCTCGCGTAATGAGGCGAACGAGGACGACACGTGTAAACGCAAGAATAAATGCGAATCGAAACGAAGTTCTCGATGAAGGTAGTAGTATAATGCCTTATCTCTACGTGTGTGCGAGAAAAAGCGTAGAACGTGAATAAGGGAAAGAAAAGGATCGGAGAAGAGAAGAGGAACAAAGTGCATCTGCGTGGATCTATATGGTGGAAGCCGCCAAGAGCAAGAGAGATGAAGGAGACGAAAACTTACAAATATCGAATGCACGACAGAGAGAAAATGTACGAGGATTACGGATGCAAGAGTGTGGAGTAGTGTGCGAGAAAAAGAGAAAGAGAGAGAGAGAGAGAGAGAGAGATACGGACGAAAGATGCTACAGGATATACGGAGCGGAAGCAGGGTACAAGAAGCAGGATAGCAGCAGGAGGCCACCTGGAAGCGAGAGAGATGGTTGAAAGAAAGAATCAACGAGTTGGACGAGGAGGGAAGATGAGAAAGAGGGATCGCGGAACGTGGGGGGGAGAGAAGAGAGAACGAGGGAGTGGAGCGAGATAGTGCAGTTATCAGCAAGCGAGAGGAAGCGTGTGGGTGCGATGTGCGTCGGCCATGTTGAACGGGCTTGCGTGCTGGGTTCTCCAGTGTGCCTCTCCCTCTCTCTTTGCCCCCCTCCCTTTTCTACCATCCGCCCTCCTTGCCTCCCTGCCAACGTCATTCTCGGGCTCTCGCTCTCCTCTCTTTCTTTATCTCTTTCTCTCTCCGTCGCTACCTCTCTCTCCCTCTCGCTCTCGGTTGAACCGCGGCGCGTCAATACCTCGGCCCAGGATACCCTGCACTCCGCACCGCTCTCAGGAGGGCAGCCTTCGCTCTCAGCCAACCAGAAGGCAAGCTGATACCCCGCTGTAGCGATGGCAACGTTACGTGGCGTGCTCGTCGACAACGAGGCTTCCCGCCGACGCGACGACGAAGAAAAGGAGGAAAACGACGAAAAAGCACTGACGAAAGAAGAGGAGCCGGCCAGATAGTCGATGACGTGACCGGCGACGACAACGACGACGACGATGACGACGACGACGACCATAGAAAAGGCGTCACGGAGGCCGGATCGCGACCGAGAACATTTACCAAATGCATTTATTTCTGTTAAGAAACAGGTGTAGTATTATCGTCTTGAGATTGCATATAGTCACAATATTTAAAAGTCTTAACATTTATTAATTCTACATCTATTTATTTTACGTAATTATGGAGATGTATTTTGTTTATATTTTTAATTTAAATCTACTTTCAATCAATTTAAAATGAGAGAAAGAATAAAAAGAGGTTTTACTCCATTTACTTGATTTCAGCTTGCATAATATTTAATTCCTTGTTATTGAATATAACTGTTTCTGTTATCAAATATTCTCCTTTTATCAAACATAAGTACAACATAATATATGTACGTGCTTTTATATATATAATTTTAGAAAATTATAATTTTTCTAATAATATTCTTTGTATCTTATAATACGAATTTTCCGAAGAATTAGATGTGTGAAAATTATATCTGAAAATAATACGAAATGAGAGAGAATGTGTGTGTGTATTGTATACCATTAACTAATAATTAGAAATAAATTTTAATAAGTTGATGCTGACACTTACAAATATTAACTGCTTTCATTGATAATTCCTTATAATTTTACAAAAGTATATCAACTAATATTTAAAAAATGCAATTTTTGAAGATATCGATAACCAGTAAAAATTATATGTGTGCTCATTTATGAATTAATCTAAAACAAATTCGAAAATATGAATCTTCGTGTTGATATTTATCTTTATTAATATTAAATCTTATTACAACAAGACCATCATCTTAAATTAATTATCAAATGAACATCTGTTTAAAAAGATTCGGGAATTACATAATGCGAAGGCAAATGGCTTCCTATATAGGTACATAGTGTTTCTTTCTCGAATGTTAACACAACTCGAAGCTGATACCCTCAGCGAAACGACTCCATCGTCGCAATAACCAAATATTGTCGTTCCGATTATTACCAACGGTAATAAGTTCCTTCCCCTGCCTCATAAAACAGAAAGAAAGTGAATCGACTTTGGTGTAGGAAAAAGTATCGTTCGGTGATAAGACTAAAAGTACAAAGATTAAATAACCGAAAACGTCACACGATGGATTTACTAGAAGTTTATGTTTAGTTTTAGTTATGCTTATAAAATGTTTTTAAATTATCTGTTTTAAAGTTTATATTATTAAATAATTAATTCTGATAACAAGTATCACCATCATGTTAATAATATTGTATATTAAAAAGTGAAAGAATTATGTTTTGAAAAATATATGTTAGTTTAATAAAAATTAAACCGTTCTCATTTTTATTTTTTCACTAAGACGGTTCATTGTACAAATATAATATTTAATATGATAATAATGTTATAAATTTTTAATTTTTATTCACTGACTGAATTATTTCTCAAACATTTACTCGTTTAATCATTTTCTTCGTATTTTTATAAATTATATTTAAATGGGAATATATAGATAAGAATGGCTATTAACGTTTCGCTCGATTTCCGGCAAAAATCCGATAGGATATCGCGTAACGTCAACGATCAGATTTCGTCGATTCGAGTACGCCCCTGGCAATAAGGTCTGCCCTTCTGTGATAGGAAAGGGAGGATAAAACGACGAGAAAGAAAAGAGGAAGGACGGGCGAGGGGCCAAATAACGGACAAGCTGATCGAAATTAAGGACAAAATGGTTGAGTTAAAACCAGAGCGGAGCGTTATTCAAATAAAGTTTTATTCAAGCAACCATTCCAGCACAAAAACGCTTCACGTTTTATTTCCTTGGTATGTCCTATAAAATTCGCTAATAATGTATGCACTTTAATCGTCGTATCAATAGTATGAGTATAGAAAGTGGAATTGAATTGGTTGACCGTAACTTTAATCGATTTAACCATTCAATGTTTGCGAAATGTTTTTTCTCGATACTTGCGTCGCCGTTACTGTTTCGTTTCAAAACACACGTTAGTCAATGTAAAACGATATCTAAGATGGTCTTAAAAAAATCAACGCATACATATAGATATTTTTCAGCAATTAAAACGATTTCTAAAAAATATATTACGGTTGCAAATATATAAATTATTTTGCAAGTTTTTAATTCGCGTCTATTTAACATTACGATATAGCGGTCATAATTATAATATAAATCTACAATATATTTGTTAGCATGACACACTATAATGCTGTTATTTATGGAAATGATTATTCATGTCTATTAATGTGAAATCGTTCAGGCACGTACAATCGCCACGAGACACACATGTAACTTAACGATCGACGTGCGCTGCACCTGATTTTATTACGTAGCAGGTGTCCCATTAAGACCAGGATTATATTCTAATTAACAAGGAGTTTGTCGTGTGACCGCTCCCCTAATCCGTTTACGAAAATTTCAATTTCTCGCCGGCGCACCTAAGTAAACCGGATCCCGTCCTTAAGCCGCAACGATTCCTCGTCGTCCGTACCGTAGCTCGGCGATCACGTGCCGAAAGTGCAAACGACGGTCAGACTTTGTCTTTCGCTGGAATTCATACTGAAATTATTGCGACGGCGAATTAATCATGGCGCAAGAATAAATCCTCTGATCGCGTGTAGGATTACGGATTCGTGAAGGAAAGCCGAACGAGAAGGCACCACTGCATGGGAAGCTTTCGTGTGAAACTTTACTCGACGAGAGACCAACGTGAAAAACATCCCGAATCTGAAAATAATCGCAAACACATTGCCACTGAAAGTCTTGTTTTATAAATGATTAACTAAATGCGCAACAATTAACTAAAATTAATAATTTAATGAGAGAAAGCGGCATATTTTCTTAATCACTTTTCGCTGAAAATAATTTAATATCACCAAAAGCATCATTAAAAAAGTATGATTGTGTTACTTTTTTAGAATTTTGTTTCTAACTCGTAAATATTATGTATAATATTTCAAAAATCCGTATAACCTTAATTTTTACGAGAGTACGTAAACTTTATCTAGAAAAGCTATTCCCGAAATTCACATTTTAGCACTCGCCGTCTGTTAAGCTTCCAACTACAATGCGTTGCCGTGTGACAAGCGACAAAAACGACAAACAAATACGTTATCCTGCAAAAATGCACCTTTTTTTATGCAGTAACGCGAAAATCGAGGAAGTGTTGATCGATTTACTTAAAACTTTTCACGCATAAGCGCGTAATCAGATTTTACTTTTAAATTGCCCAATGTTTCTCTTCGCTAATCTTTCGTTCGCAAGTCTCGCGGCATACGTCGACTATATGTATATCATTCGGTACAAAACGCCAACGGACGAATGCGTGTATACGTTGCAATACACGCGCGCACATGATCGGATGATTTTCCTCCTTGTCGATAGTGCCCGTCAGAGTGTCTTCCTCTTCGCCCCTACAGACTCGCTCCCAGTCGCTTTCAGTCGACTCTTGCATCCTCTTCTTCCCTCCAGCTAGCTTTCCCTGCAGTTCCCTGCACTCTCCCTCTCTGTGTCGGTCTCTCTCTCTCTCGCTCTCCTATATCTCTTTTCCTGCTCCCCTTCATGCTCAACCCTGGAGCGAGAATATATCGAACGTATGGCGCGCTGCTCGCCATACATGCACTCACGGCCGATGCAACCCCGTGCGCAGTGAAATTACCCCTCCCGTTCATTAAGCCTCTCGTACATTTGGACCTGTGAGGCACCAGTTTCATGCGTCGGATAAAAAAAAAATCCAGAGGGAACAATAAAAGCAAGATTTTTTTTTTTAAGTTGTCTAAATTGAGATAGATTTTCAAATGTCAATATCTCGATGAGCTAAACGCGTTAAAGTAAGTTCGTTAGACGTTTGTGTTGTTGAGCGTCACTTGCGAAATTGCCTGAGAATTAAACTCGTACTGTGCTCGTTAGCAGCTCTGAAGCTTTGCTTTCAAGAATAGTTCAAGTATAGTTCACAGTGCCGCGAGAAAGTAGAAAAGAAGAGTCCGTGTAATATTTTTACGTTTTACGGAATCGGCTTCTTCCTATATAACTATATTCAATTTACTGATGGAAGATCGAAACGAGTCGAGGTCAATATTTTCAAAGAGCTTCTCCTTGATAACTCAAAGAAGATATATCCGTTCCTTCCGGGATATATAGATGTGTTCAATTCCCGCTTTAAGAGTCTCTAATGGTTACGTTGCATTTTACTTTGAGTCTCCGGGACTTGAAATATAATACAAACGAAGAGTTCGCATAATACTTTGCTACATTAGCTGTCCAAAATACATATGTGCGCGATATGTTTACGCAAATATGTTCTCGTTCATCAGATGGTGCATCAGACGATGTATTTATAGATAACAGCAACTGCCTTTAAAAATTGTCTTTCACAAATTCTGATCACGTCCAAAGCAAAGTGCCTTTTTCGTCAGTTTGTTTAAAATTTAATATAAACGTTCGCGAATTTAATTCTCTCGTGATCGATTTAATTTTAAAAAGAAACAAAACTAGTAGCACATATAATTTTAATTATTATTTTATTAAAAATCAAAAATACTGTCGAATGTCGCAATAAATCAACACAATTATACTTTTAATGTACGTACTTAAGTATTAGCCTAAATGCAGATAATATTCTAACTATTCTAAAACAAAACGAATTCAACAACTACGAATAAATTTATCACAAATATCGGTAAAAGTCGATACATTCCGGGTAACATCCTCTCCTTTTTCACATGTTATCAACGTTATTTTGTAGCGCAACGTCTCCCGATTATTTGACGCTTCTCTCGTCGAAGTGCCACTTCTAATGGACACCTTCGCCGTCAATATTCTGGCGCATAACATGGTCGCCGATAATCCCCGAGGCTGCGAATCAACGCGTCGCTGTACTAACGCGACGTACCGTGCATTTTCGTTATGCGCGGTGCGCGCGCGCTCGCGCTGCGTTCTCCAGCGCATGTGCGCGCGAGTGCGCGTGTGTACAAACATTGTTCATGATTTAGTCAAATATTGGCCGGATACACAGGTTTGTAGTGCCTCTCCGTGTATATCTGCCCGTGTATCATGTCGAATAATCCGCGGGAGATTGCACCTCCGCATAGCCGCCCGTTAACTAAGACTCGTTTACGGTGCTCATACGCGAACGCGATAGCGCTTGGGACACACCAGCGGAGATATAGGTGGGCACGATCGCCGCAGCGTTACCTTATCGCCCACGATAATCCTAACGCTCGCTCGCGCTAACGCGGCGCACGCATTACGCGCGTTCCCGCGGCTGCGTTCGGACGATATTAGCATGTAGGTACGTACCATGAAATGCACGAGTAACGTTCTTCCAAAGCAGTATTTTCTCCCTCGAATCGGAGTCGAGAGAGTGGGACATTCTAATGTATATCAAGTACGACGCGTACATTTTGGAATTCTGTATTTTTATTCTACAAATTTTCCATAGAAGGAAAAAGAAAGTGACAGGTATAGCGATGTCGATATTTTCAATTTTTTTTTTAATATCAAATGTATTTTTGTTACGAAAATAAAAGAATAAAAAAATATTAGAGAACGTTTATTGAAACCTTATTTTGTGTATCGTATCTATAAATTTATTAGTAATGTAAATATTTTTTTGAAAGATTTTCGAAATTTAATAAAGGTTCGAACCTCGTATGCGCCGTTTCACTAGATGTGTTAGTTTAAGGGCTTGGCCAGATAAATAAAATTAAGATAGCCGTAATTGAAATTTTCATAGAATGACGCAAGAGCGAAAGATAAGATAGCGGAGACACCTCAAAATTTCACAATAATTCTGAAGAAAGCGGTAACTAACAGAAGCAACTCAAAGAACGTCACGTTCTAGGAACCAATAAATCGATAATCACTGAATCAAGATGAATAATGAGATAATTAAACCAAAAATTTTATATTCAGATGTTATAAATACCTTTTTGTATAAATGTTTCTAAAATAAATATTTTCGTCTTAATCGTCGGCGTGCAAACGTAAAGATGAAAGAGATACGCGCACATGAGTAAATTTGTATAACTAATTTTACCAATATCGATTCGAAAATACACAGGAAGAAAGTATATATTTACTCTTTCCTACATAATATTTATTTAATTTTATTTCTCTGAAATAAGTTTGCGCATTTAAAACAATTATCGTATATTTTCTTTATGTTGAAAAAAATAATACCAGTTTTTAACAATGCAAGATGAAATTTGTTCAATATTTTAATGTTTCAATTTCTTCAATAAAGTGTGCTTTCATCAGGATGTTACGCAGGAAAGATTAAAGTGTTTAAATTCATGAAATTCAAAGATTTTAATTCTCTCCAAACATATTTTTCGATCGCTCGATGATCAATTAATCTTCTCAAACGCCGGATCAGCATTTCCGGCTTTCACTTCGGATTACAGCTCGTCGAGCCACGCGGTAAATCGGCATTGAACGAACGGATTGCAGCATATACAGATTAGGAAATTTACACAAGATACTCGATCGCACTTGGCCAACAAAAAGCTTAAGGTCAATGAGTACAAATCGAGTGTGCTCCCGCGCAAATGTTCCGGAATCGTAGTTAAATATTATTATACTGACAGCGAAACGCACTGCGGTGCTTAATAAATGCGTGGATCCGGATGGTATCGAATAATTGATACAACTCGCGGAAAAAGATGACCAAAGGATTAATCTATAAGTTTTAGAACTAAATATCACAGCACTTATTTCAGTTTACTTTACAATCAACTGTGTGATTAAAATTTTCTTTACAAACAATATTTACTCGAATTATAGACGTTGTCAAATTTTCATTTCCGAAATTAATATTAATCACACTTTAAGAATTATACACGAAAAAAAAACGATCATTTTACTGAAATATCTAAGAATTTCACTAAATAAGGATTTGAAAATAATTTTGTTGAACCAAAACAAACAACAACACAACATCAAAATTATATAAAAATAATAACAACTTTCGAGAATGTGTCCAAAGATAAAAACAAAGAAAGCTAATGAGAATTTCTTCTCCGGTTAGTGCGAGAATAAATTTCTTGTAATTTTTGAACAAATAAGATATTTCGGCTTACTTTTCAGCCATCTTCAGTATGTCTGAATAATTTCACACCTTTTACTGCGAGACGAGAGAGTGATAAATCATCATCAAAATTATGTGTAGGATACTTAAATAAAATATGAGCAGTGATGGACAAAAATTTTTAACATTCTAGCAATCAACTTGAGCGTCCTACATAATTAATTTGAGTAACAAAATTATTCTCAGATCTGTATGTAGCTAACTTTTTTAACTATTTTATGTACGTTTTTCCGTGTATCTCTGCATTATTTTTAATTCTTTAGTAAGTGGGTACAGACGTGGGGGGTACTGATTATCCGCTAGTCATTAAAACGTCGGATAAAAATAGTTATCCATGCAGTTATCATGACAATGACTTTTGTGACTCGCTTGGTCAGAAAAGATGCCGCCAATACACGTGCCAGCGTGCCTATCTGATTTTTAATCTGCCCACTTATCCTCTTCGAGCCTTCCACATACATGTTTCACGTTATCATGCCCGAAATCAATCGATCGCTATTGATAACCTGGCTGAAGGTTTGTTTGCCGTCGACACGCCGTTGTCCAAAGCTCATCGATGTTGCTTTTTGCAGTAGCTCTGTCGCTATCTTGAATGAATTGTGAAGTAGGTACACGTAGGAAATAGTACAACAGAAATTAGAGATGTAATTATATTAAATATTTGATAACGTAATTAATTGGTATTATACAATATTTAATTTGAAATATTCCAGAAACTTTTTTTAGATATTTTTTATTCCAAAATTTTGATGTAGCATTTAAAAGTCTATTATATATTGTATATTAAAGGGATACGATAAGTTTCTATTTATATAAGCTTGTTATTTGTCGTATGTTTTATTTATGTTAAAGATATGCAATGCAAGAACTGTGCGTGAATATTGTATATTATAAATATGCAATGATGAATGAAAATTTCGTGTAACACAGCAATTTATACAACAAGAATTTTTAATTTAATGTGACGTCGTAAATTATATTAAATATATTTTATTTGATAAAATGATAGATATATAAAGACAATCAAAGATGCTATTTACTAATCGCGAATAAATATTATAATGATCACAATTTGCTCAACGGATTATCCGACCGGAATGCCGAGATATTCGTCATTTGAAGAAATGAATTTAATGAATTGAATATACAGCATCGACTGTGTAATATCGTTTGTTTTGACAAAAGTAACAATTAATGCAACTGTTTACATATCATTTGCATATGGAACATTCGGTATTCAATGTATTTTAATTAATTTCACCGCAAGATCAATGTTGGATAAAAATATAATTATGCACAACTCTCTTTCTCTGTATATTTTCTCGCTCTGCTTTAAATTATGACAGAATATAATCCGTGAGAAAATGAAAGGAAATGGAACAGAGGATTGCTGTAAATTGTCAGATGAAGAATAATTTGCGAAAAAGACAGCAATAGTTCAGTTTTCGTAGAAATACGTAAATTTATTGAAACATTTACAGCCTTCTCATCGATCCGTCGCTTTTTTCACTCTCTCTCTCTCTCTCTCTCTCTTTCATACAAATACAATCTATCGTTTTCTCTCTTTTTCCCTAACAACAGCGCAATTTTCTTCTTTCACATCTTTCACTCGTCCAGTCACTCTTTTTTTGTCATTTGATCTCTCGAGAGTCGGGCGACGTATATTTATCAGACATGGGCAGGTTCGATTGAGAACGACGCCGAAGTGTCGAAAGTACAATCAAAGATTCGGCATAATTTATAATACACTTTTCGAGAAATCTATCGCGCGCCAATTCTCGCGAATAAACACAGATATTATCATTCTTACGTATCTGTATCACCAAAATCTGAATTTATTGAAATCAATTAATTATAAGTTTCGATTCCTGAACAAGAACAAGTATATATGTCGCAGCAGTAGATGAATAAAAGACTCTCGGAAAGACGGCGGAGCGGCCCGAGGGACAGTGAAAATGTGTTTAACATGAGATTTCGTAATTTCGAGATTTGCATTTCGCGCGTACCCCGCCTTGAGAGGTCTCTGTAGGATTCACTTCCTCTTCTATCTCATTCCCTTTTCGATCGACGCACTCTCAACAGCAGGAGAATCTGGAATCGACCGTAACAATTTCATAAAAACATTTCTCAGTACACGAAATCATATTGAAATCTCGATATCTTTGTGAAAGAGATTTTTATGTCGCATCAGTTTTCAAAAATTTTTAGATTTTATATACTTGAAGCATATTCGTATACAATTGTCATTTTTCATTACGATCGAACCCAGATTTTTATGCGTAAAAATAATTATTAGCGAAGAAAGTTGCAAATTTCAGACTAAATAATGTATTTCATTGTAATTTCGTAAATCTACAAATTCGATATTATGAGAGAGAAGATAAAACAAATTTTAATTTTGAGCAAAAAAAAATAATTTCTTTTTAATAATTATCGTAAAGTATAAAATTTTGATATTTATCAAATAAAAAATAAAAACAAAAAATAAAGCAAAGAATTAACCTAATAGATTCACGATAAATGTAATCGTGGCGGTGATAGTATAATATAATGATAACAATTAGCGATCTTCCATGACGCGCAATTCATTATTTACAGATGTATACACAGGTTAGTACGTATTTCAAAAGCATCCATAAATTTTTAATTTTATTAGAAGTTTTCTAATTTGCATTATATTAGAAAATTTCTAATTTTAATCTCATTGTTTCTGCCAAAATTGACGGAAGGTTAACGTATACGTCTTACATAGCAATCGCTCACTTTTTCACGTTTTTGATTTTGCAGCGCATGTATACTAATATATTTATTCAATATCGACGATCGGATTTAACAAACATTCGTAAAGGAAAGTTAGTTTGCGCAGCAGCACGTAAGAATGGAGCATACGAGAAAATTAGCGAAATTACAAGCCGTTCTAAAATTTCCAAAGTGACATTTGATTTTCAACGATCCGCCAATGAAAACAGACAAGATTTCACTTTCCTCGATATTAATAAGGCTATTATTACAACGACGGCTTTCATAAACTGCATATTCAGAGACTGAAGTAGCGCTGCAAATGGACCTGTCGTGGCCAATAAAATACGCCGTTTATACGAAGTCGCGAGATTCCTGTCACACACGCTCGCCTGTGCTCCCGCGTTAATTATAGAGATCTTTTTTTCTATTCAACAACGCAACTTAAGTCGCTCGATTATCTTAACTTAGCCCTTTGCACTCAAACGTCGACTTACAGAAATTGCGCAGCCGTATGACACAAGATATGTGTAATATTACCGAGCAAACTCTGTGTCGTGTATTGTGCATTTAATCTTCAATTGTTGTGCATATCTTGGAGAATCAATAAATTGATTTATGCTACTTTTGTAATGCCTGCATAATAAAACAATGGTCACAAAAATTGCACCAACAATTGCGCGATCTTGCACACGTTTATTACTTGATCGTGTAGAACATTTCTCGACTTAATTGCCCGATGTACTGAAATGATTACCGATCTAATGGCATGCCAGTTATTTTTAATAGAGATAAACTAACTCGTAAATTATATTATGGGTATACTATAATATCATGTTCGTTCTAAGATTATAATGCACATTCGAGGTATTCGAGAAATACGAGAAATTAATAAACTCTCAATCGAAACAGAATTGTTCAATTTTAGATTGCAGCACATCTTCAAGAATGTTTACACGCGCTATTTTACAGATTATATGTATATACATCGCGTCGTTTTAGCCGCAAATCTAAACAAATTTCTTCTAGAACAAGTAGAATACCTTATGATTATGTCTTTCATCGTCCGCATAACGCGAATACGTGTGTGACAGTATAAAAGTATGCTTTCGAAATACATAAATATCACGTTTGCCTAGCTCGCTTTTCCTCTTTCTCTCTCCCTCTTTCTTTCTCTCTTGCTCTCCCGTCATCTCTTTCATTCATTCTCTTATGTTCTATTATATGTATATACTTAAAGCGCACTTTAAGCGACCTACAGCTTGTGACAGAATTCAGGACAAAACATTTTATGCCGTGCAATACAAAAAATATGAAGATATATACGTTATAAGGAATACATATCGGAATACACGGCACTTAAATGCAAAATATGACAGAGAATCGTGTCTCAAACTTTGTCACGTATTAAGATCGCCTGAAGTAGGCTTAATATAATGTATTGATAAAGATTTCCATTTATATGTACCTATACATAATCATATGTATATATACCTCTCTTTAACATGTAATATTGTACATCATGCGTATTTACGATATATACGGGTTATCTACAGATATTATACAAAAAACGCGGGGCATTTTCTTCGCTCTCAAACGATAATGAACTATTATTTATCGACGTTCAGCTTACGAAGCACACGCGCGTTTCGTATACTTCCTGTGAATGCACACGAGTGTCCGTGTGTGCCCATGACGGACACTGGGGATGCGTAAAATGCGTGGATTACACGGCCACGCGGAGTGCTCGAATATAATATATATATATATATATATATTTATACGTGCCCTCTCTCTCGCGCGATGCGTACTCATTAATTTATATTTATTTTCACGTATAGTATCACAAGTTTTGCCGACACCGCTCTCACTTTTTCGCTGGCACTGCTTGTCGAAGCATTACGCCGCAACGTCTCTTACTGCAGCAACGCGTCCTTTTCAAAGGGGGTGCGCCTATAATATTAGTCAAGGATTTTCAAGTACCGATCGGTTCATCGCCGCGAGGCTCATGCAATCGTAATAAGCATCGTATGTGGTGAATTGCTTGCAATTTTTTATTACCCTTAGGCGGTTCTCTTAATGATAGTATGAGTGTTGGGTGTATCAAAAGCCCACATCTTTTACTTCGTTGGAACTAAGTTTGCAAGAAAAAGAATCATTATTTATACACGACATTATTACTTTATTATTCTCTTGTGATTGTATTTCATGTAATTTGGTAGTTCGATTGCGAAATCGAAGAAAGAAAAATATATGAGACAGATTTAATTTAAAATATTGAGGAGTGTCAATATCGACATGTGAGTCAGAGATTTTCACGAGAAATTAAATCGATCTTTGCGTTCTTTACAAAAAAAAATTACTAAACAATAAGTGCATAAAAATCAAAATTAATGATTGATAATAATTAATGATTGATTTAAGAGAGACATCATCACATCGACATAAATAATTCCGATGAAATCTTCGCTATAACACACGTTACATTAATTCGTTTTGAAATCGATATTATGTCGTCATTACGGTCTTGTTCAACAAATTTGTAAAATTGTCAATTAAGGCAATATCGTATAGTTGAGGAATTGTTGATAATGATTATCGGCGATTACACGACTCAATGAGGTATAAAATCTTTTTGCCTTTCATGATAAAGGGAAGAAAACGACAGCTAATAACGAGAAGTCAACGCTGTTTGCAATCTGCCGAGTTGCATTACCTAATAACTATATGAACGATGAAAATAGATAATTTGCAAACATAGAGAAAACGTATTTAATTCGGATATTAGTCTTTACATAATAATGATATACCGTAAATTAATTGATTATATTATATTAATTAAAATATTCCTGGTTTGTTTTCTTCGCTTCTTTGCTTGTTTTTTTTCCGTTTCACATTTTCTTATCTTCCATATATAAAATCTCGCTTTTTTAATAGGTATATCTATTATATTAAGAGTTACATATAATCTCATTGGAAAAACTGATTTTGTATATAAACAATTCTATTTATAATGAAATTATTTATATATGAGCAACACAAAAAAGCGATCATGAGAAGAAAAACAAAACAATTTTGGATTTCGTATAAGTGTTTCGTATAAATAATTGAATAAAATCATATTGATGGATAAAAATCAAGATCTAAAATCATGAAGAATCGATATTAAATTTTACTTAATACAATTGTATAAAATGTATTCTTTGGTTTTTTTTCGTGCGTTTCTTTCTAGTCTTTTCTTTTTATTAATTTTGTTAAACAAAACGAGTTGTAAATTCCACTCAAAGGTGACGATCGTAAATACTCAAGTATGTGCCGGATTATTACGTAATCTCTCGATGTGCAAGAAATAGAGCGTACTGACGAGATGCACTGTGTCTAATTGGTTAAGAGTATGTCGATGTTACTCGAACGTATCATAAAAAACTCTCACGCAGATCACTCGCACGATGATATCAAATTGCTCGGCTCTGATAAACTCGGGAATACGGAATGCAGGATGATTCAGTACCCTCGGTCATTCAAATACTTCTTCCGAATACCTATCCCCGATACAGAGCAGATAAATTCAATGAGTGAGTTATGATGAAATAAAGATAACATTAAGATAAGTTATAATCAAACACACATTCGAAATTGATGAAAAACGTAGCCATGTTAAATTATCCCACAAAACACATTCGTAAGTGTGTAGGACATTCTAGTAACAAAGAAATAAAATTCCATTCACAATTTTAGACGCCACATATTTCGACTCTCAAACGTTTTCGATATATTGTACGCCAATAAATTATGAATAGAACTCTATCACACGAATTAAAGATGTCGTCTAAAGTGGGTTTTAATCTCCTCTATCACGATTGTTGTTTGCAATTGTACTTGAAACGATGCTTACGAAGTCATTGTCAGTTTAAGTGACAACACACAGTAACGGACATAGGTTTAAGCAAGTGTAACAGATCGTACGCATGTAAATATTATTTCCCTATCTGTTTTCTCCTTCTTGTTTTCTCGACATAATACATGTGTATACGTGACCTCCTTGAAGTTTTCGACATATTTAAGAATGTGAATATTCTACAAATTTATTTGAACTCGCGCGAGCGGGGATCCATTTTTATTCTCTTTTATTATCAAATATTCCGGAAGCGGCTTCGTAGAAAGTGCAATAAACGATCAATTTGAAGTATAATAAATTTTATGCATAACTTTAGTCATTGACAATATGAATATATATAAATATAAACTTATATATAAAATGCAAATACGAAATATATATAAAAATTTACTTCCTCGCGCACTGCATATTTATGTAAAAAAAAATTAATTTTCATGTAACCTATATTCATCGGTTATTGTGTAACGTAAAGAATATATTGTGATTCTGTCTTTCTACTAGTCATGTAAATTGATTTTTTTTTTATTCTATTTCATTTTATTTAAGCTTTTGTTACCGCTAATATAATTCGATACGGAAATTTATTAGCGAATTGTTACAAATTTACAATAAGCGAAGCATCGCAAATGATCGATTTAAATGAAAGAATAGATTTAAAGAGAAAGAGGGTAGAACATAAATAGTAGACTCTATAGATATGAGATAAGCATTCTTTATGAAAAGAATAATAATTTAGAAAATATTTTCACAGATTCTCCTTGAACAAACAACTTGCATAATGCGTGTGAATATATCGAAGTAATAAAATAACAATCGCCCTCTATTGCATATACTTTACATGTAATAAAGACATGTAACACTCGTAATTTTAATAAGAATAATCTCTAGAATAGTCGACCCAACGTTACGCAGTAACCGTAACATAAAGTCAATCCTCGTGACGATGAACCGTAATTCTCAGTGAAATTGACTCATACCCCGAAGCCTACCTCTCTCTCGGCAAGTTTACCGTCTGTAGACGATATTCTCGTCTTCCTCGTCCTCGTTCTCGTCGTCGTACTCATCGTCGTCGTCGTCGGGTGGCCAACAGACAACGGCGTCGACGACATCATCGACGTCGGTGTTGTCGGTACGACGTGGTGCGCGTCGACGTGGCTGTGCTCGCGACGGTGACGTGAAGGTCGACGAGATCGCAGGCGATGGCGGCAACGGCGGCGGCGGCGGCGGCGGCGCCGCGTTCGTCGCGGACGCCGTGATCGCGGGCAGATCGGGTATCGGTGCGGCAGCAGCGGTCGCGACGTAAGCCGCGGCAGCAGCGACTCAGGCCAAAGCGTAGGGGTGGGTAGCGTGATGTCACAAGCCCGGTGCCGCGCTGGCGACAGCGGGTGGCGGTGGAGCGCTGGTGGTGGCCACGCTCGTCGCGTGATGATAAAGCGGGCTCTGATAATACTCCTGATGATGATGATTCGTCATGTGCATCGGCCCGGCGGCGTTCGTGCCGGCGTGCATGCCGTTGTGATGATGATGGCTGGGCGGCGCCGAGTGCGCGTGCGGATGATGCGGCGAGCCGAAGTTAGCGTAGCTCTGATGCAGCTGTTCGTACATCTTCATCTCGGGCGGTTTGGTGTCCTGGGCACCGGGTGAGGTGCCGGCGGTGTCGCGCGGCAATAACCTGTTGATGCTGAACGGATGATTGGCCGCCGTTCCGTAAAGCGGCTCCTGCTTCAGGCTGCCCGTCATGCCGTGGTGGAGGCTCGCGGTGTCGGACAACAGTTGCGGATGAATGCCGCGGCTGACCATCGCGGTGAGCTCGTCGTGAGCAGCGCTGAGATCGGGCCCGAGTAGACCGCCGATGTCCGTGTCGCTCTTGAGAGCGGTGTGATGCTGATGCAGACTCGTGTGATGATGGTGGTGCGAGGAGACCAACGAGTGCAAGTCTTTGTCGTCCTGCTGAGGGCCGCCGTGGTGGATGGACGAGCCGCCGGTCTTCTTGGTACCAGGCGCGACCTCGTGAGTGGATGGACTGTGCTGGCCGGCGATGGTCGCGCCAGCCGCCACCGCTACCGTAGCCACCGCCGACGCCTGATGTTGCTGATGCTGCTGATGTTTGTTACTCTGTCTGCTCAGCTCCTTCTTCTCGTCCTTGAACCTCTTTTGGCGTCGTAGGTAACAACCGTTCTCGAACATATTGCCGCTGTCGGGGTGTAGCGTCCAAAAGGATCCTTTGCCGGGTTTATCCGGCGTACGCGGCACCTTGACGAAGCAATCGTTAAAGCTCAAGGAATGCCTGATCGAGTTTTGCCAACGCTGCTGATTCTGTCTGTAAAACGGAAACAGATCCATGATGAACTGATAGATCTCCGAGAGAGTCAGCATCTTGTGAGGCGCGTTCTGTATCGCCATGGTGATGAGGCTGATGTAGGAATACGGCGGCTTCGCGTGAGTGTAACTACGTCGATAGGACTTATCGCTGCGGGCACGCTGGAGAGCTGAATTCGGCGAGTCCGGTTCGGTTAGCGCGAGCGGATCTCGGCTGACGCCGGTGCCTCCGCCGGGAGTAAGCGGACCGTATCCGACGGCGCTCATACAGGCACCGCCGGCGCCCATCGAAGCACCGCTGTAGCCGCTCATCCCGCCGCCTCCCATCGACGCCATTCCCATCGCCGAGCTCATGCTACTCATGTTAAAACCGCCGGCGCCCTGAGGGCTGCAGCTGGGCCCGACTCCGACTCCCATTGACATCCCCATCGGCACGCATCCCATTGAGTTTATCGAGCTGTACGTGGGCGCCATGCTGCCCATACTGGACATCGCGGCACTGGTCATGGCACCCGCATCGCCGTACAGCTTTTGCGACTGAAGCATGGTCATAGAGCTCACCGGTGCCGGGGTGGCCTGCTGTCGCGTCGTCGTTGTCAAACGGGAATCATGAAATCCGCGGTACCACGGCTGTTGGCAGTCGGGTATTCCCTTAATCTTTCCACCTGGATAAATCTCGGTCCGCGCGCGCGCGCGCGCTCAGCTGCTCGCTATCGCGAATCAAGGGGATTCTCTTCTTTTTATTTATCAGTCTTCGCTGTCGAGTCACACAAATCACGACTGCCTGAAGAATTCGCGTCCCCTCGCACTTAAAGAGAAGAAAGAACAACTTCACCAGAGAAATAAAAAGGAAGAGAACCTCACCAAAATAGAAATTTTTTTTCCTCGAAGCGCAGGAATGCACTGAACGGAACGCACTTGTGTGTCGACGGAACTTTCTTCTGTCACAACCTCTGGAGCGAAAAAACGCCTACCTTGTATACCTTTCTTATATATATACGCGAGAGAAGAAAAGTCACGAGCGTATCTTTATATCGAAACTCCGAAGAGCGACTAGTAGAGGTTGCAAGGGCAGCACTCTCTCCGGTGAACTTTATTCACCTCTCGTTCTTCTCCTCCCGGAACACAATGCACAGAGTCCGTTTATTCACGGGAAGATGCGCATTCGATGCACATTCGAATGCCGACGCGAGAGCGCGAAAGTGTGAATATACCCCCCGCGCGCGAGAGTCAGGGGTAATTGTTACCCCAACACCATGGAGGGCACGACGCGTACGGAAAGCCGCGACGACGGGAAAAGAGCCCAAAGCCAGGCTCTCGCTCGCGTGTTGTACGACGTGGACGAGTGCGCGAAACAACACCAACCGCACTATACGGTGACGGCCGCTCGTCGGTCGCGCGCGCGGTCGGTTATTTGATCGAGCGGGGCTGCTGTTTGAGCCGCCTCACCACCTCTCACCACACACTCCGCCTCGCGTACCGACGACGAGTCTCTCTCTCCTCTCTCTGTGTGCCGTGTTGTGGATGGTGGCCGGTTAGCGAGTGTACTCCGGTACTCTTGAGTCGGCGGCTCTTGTTCAAATATACCCCACCATCGGCCGGTGAGAGCCGCGCCCGACGCAGCCGGGCCGGCCAATCGCCGTGCAGCCGTATTTCCGCTCGTGTGTCGCCCGACCAATCTGACGGTGGCGTCGACGCGGCCGACAGTCCTCCCGCTCGCAGTATGAATCGCACGTCGTCGGATCGTGCGTGCCGCGCCACGGCCACTTCCCCTCCGACGCCGTACATGACGGCGTAGCGGAACGTGATACGCGCATGCACCATGGCCCGCGCGCGCGAGATCGATCATGGCTCGGCCGCTCCTCTATCCCATGTCATCATGTTGTCGTCGTCTGCCACGCGTTTGATAACTGCCACCTTCGTCCGTGCGTGCGTACGTGACGCGCCCTTACGCGTCTTCTCTTCTCGCGAACGATCTCTCTTGCGAACAATTTCCGGCGACGCGCATTCTCACTTCGTCCGATCAATCGTTACTCGCGTTTTGTATTCTTTTTCTCCTCCCGACTTTCCTGCCGAACCGCTATTATTTTACAAATAATGCATGAATTGGAGTAGAAACGTTGATCGCGCGCGCGGTTCATTTCGATATTGTTCCGTTAACTTACAAGTGAATCTACACGTGAACGAGGTGAACTATTCGAGGTAGTGTCCGCGAAGAAGACCGGCTGATCTGAGCCACGTGGGTTGCCATGGAATCATCATAATCGAAAGTTTGGAATACAACGTGGGTATAAGTGTATATACAGTGTGATATGTATATCGTAGTTTTTATCGTCGTAACTTAATCGTTTTATTTATTCTTATTTATTCGTCATTATACTTTTATATAATATTATAAACTTTATATCACCAGATTTATTATCGTATATTTTATTATAAGCTTCATGCATATCAAATAAAAATTATAAGACACTTTTATTTGAATGTATATATGTACTTACAAGAAAGAGAGAGAGAGAGAGATATGTTTTCAGAAGCTATATGAAGAACTTTGAATAATATTTGATCTTTCTTAATAACAATAATTAAACTTTCACATATAAATATTTGTATGCACTGACAATACAACCTTCGCATTAGGTATTATTGATTCACGTCAGTAATTGTTATGCATTTATTGGATGAAACGAGACTATACAAATTCTTAGTTTGCGTGTGAAATTTGTATTAAAATCTCTGATGCATCATTATTGATTTTTATCCACTTGTCTAATAATAATTAAATTTTTGTTTCTATTGTATATAAGTTTTGATAAGTGAGTCTCTGAGAATGAATAGATTACACATAAAATGAAATAATGACTTTCATTCCGTCAAAAAATTAAATGCATTACTCGTTATGATTGCGCTTTACTCACTCATTCATTATTTGACATTATAGTCAAATGTCTCTTTTGCATATATATAAAAGACACTCTTGTGAATAAATACGCTGTGATTTGAAATTTTCTAACTCTGCATTAATGTCGAGTGGACGTCTTTCAGTTCCTCTGTCATGTTTTGAAACTGCATTTATTATAGATAAAAAGTAGGTGTCCAAGTATTTTACAGAAAAGAGAAACAAACGGTTTGCGCTAAGCTATACCTGTCTGCCTACATTCTCCACCCACGATCTCATTTGAATTTTCATTGACGTCATCGTAATTTTCTTGGTCCTTTTACTTTGCGTAAATGCTATCGCGTGTCATTTACTGTCTACACACAAGTATCGTGGAGCACAAATATAGATAATTGAGTCTGACATCTATTTTTCTAATTTTCCGAAAATATCTGTCTTTCTCACAAGAACAAAGAATGCGTCAATGCTTTGTCTCGATCACGTTTTAACGCCATAAATAACTTACATGAATTTACTTAAGTAACTATAAACCTAGATAAGATAAACTTGTGACAGAAATATTAATCTAAAATAAATAACTTACATAGGTTTAAAATTTCTTTCTTATTGACAGAAAATTAAATTATTCTTCAATATTATATCTTCAAGAAATTATCGAATGACAATGAATTTTATTTTGATTGTGAAATTACTGTGAATATGTGTGTGTGATATTCTTTTGAATTCACATTGCAAACACATCAAATGTGTAAAAATTTTCTAAAACCTTTTTTAATCGATATAACCTCGGTATTAAAATTATACATATAATATTTGTGAATTACTATAATAACGAAGAAGATAAATAGTTTCAAATTAGAACAAGACTAAAAATTTATTGTATAACCATTGGCTACAAATTATTTAAATAATATTGAAGCAATGCAAAGTAATTTATTTATTAACAAAAATATTTATTATTCGAAGAAATAAAAATATTTTCTTTGAAATGCAACTGTAATGTATAAAAGTTAAAAAATTAACTTTCCAAAATTGTTTTCTTATGTCAAAGTTAGTGTTGTTTTCACGGTATTTAAGAAAAAAGATTGAAGACGCATTATGTATCATAAATTTCTATGACAAATAGATTCAATGAAATCATAATATTGTACAAAAGGTTTTATTTCTTTTCTTAAATATTTGTTTTAAAAGTTGTTTAAAAGTTTCGTGATAAATCTTGTTACTGTCGAACTTACATCCATTCTAACAAAGCGTCTAAAATAAGAATACTTATACCGAGATTTTATTCCTTTCTGAAAATATTTAGTCTAATCCAGATTTTATAAACGATTAAACTCGCTGTTAAACAAGGAAAAATTAATAAATATAATATTGTAAAATTGCAGTTATTATAATATTGAATAAATTGGAAATGATAGAAAATAATGAAAATACATATTATAACTATACCATACATCTTACAGATATATATTGGAGGGATCTTACAGATCCCTCCATTCCTTGTAAATAGACACAAAAACATCGAAAATTTATGTGGACTGCATCGTATTAAGAGCTGCTAGAAACATTTATGACAACGAATAGCTACGTCACTTTACTGATCGATCCCGTCGGCTTCCTCCGACATGGCGCCCATCAGCCGACGGGGAGTAACCGTCGAGACAGCACGCAACGGCTGCACTAGATAACGTGTGCATGTTTTTTTTAACTGCCGTCATTTCTATAGTTATATATAATAGTTATAATTAAAATTGCATGAACACACACTAGGAATGATTTCGGCACGTTACAATTAATTAACCCGCTTACTGCGTATAACATTACGAAAGAAAAGTCTGAAATAAGGATGAGAAAGAGAATGCAGATATATAAATTATTTCGTCTTTTTATTTACGAGAAAGTGCAATAGAGCAGAATTTTATGGAATCAATTATGCTCTCCTCCAAGTAGTCTTAAAGGTTATCTTACTGTACTGTTCGGGAACCAGGTCTCTTTTATGTTTTGTGATCGTATAATATCTGATCGTATATACCTTATACCTGATTTTTTGTGAGTGAACCCGTTATATTGAAGACAAAGAGTTACCGACAAAAAGTTTGCCGACAATATGTTCGTTGAAACCATTTCGTTGACACCAAATTTCAGCAGTGAACTATATGTTCACGAACGTCAGCATTCATCGACGAGTGCATTCTTTTACCTGCAGAAATTTTCGGTCAATGGAAACAAAACTCTTGCAAAATGGGTGAATTCTGTCCTTACAAAGAGGACGAATTAATTGTGAACTTAATCGAATATGCAACGAAGATAAAAAGTAGTATAAGTACGAAATAATTATACTTGTGCTTTTTGAATGGAAATATTTGAGAGATATTATCTGTAGAAGATGTGCTTTGTTAACGGTACACAAAAGTTAGTAAATGTATATGTGGGTCAATGTTTATATCAGTGAATGTACATACTACTGGCTAGACACGGTCTCGACGAGATAATGTCAATGAAAGCATTGTTGGCGAAATCTTTATCGATGATCTCAATGTAAACTCCTCGTTTAGCTATTTTTCCGTATTAACATACATATATAATGTTTCTTTCAAGTATTTATTTTTTAATACAATTATTATAGAAACAAACAAAGAATTTCCTAGAAATGCCATAAAAATTATAAGTTTGCACAGAGAATTGTTTGAGTGAAATACATTGACAAGGTTGATAATTCTGTTATTCAATTTCGACAAACAACGTTATGAACTAACAGGTAGCATCCTTTATTATTTATGCTTTATATAGTATCCGCAGACCATATAATATTCCAAAGAGATCGTTTCCATTCTTACTCAATTTTAAAAGTGTCATAAGAATATGGTATATCTCAGCGGGACATGTTTTCGAAACTGTTTTATTTCTTTTCTTTTTATAATATAATTATTTTTAAAGAGATAATTCTAAAATAAAAAAATAAAGAGAAAAAAGGAAATATTAACTTAAGAATTTATTTAAAGTATAAAATATATTTCAAAACACAACACATACTTTATTTTACGCAATGTTTTTTTACAGTTTCTTGAGTTTATCTTGAGATTATCTTGAAAATTTCAAACTCTATGGAATTCGAAAGTTTATTTTTTACTGTGGCACTGGACTGTATTAGAATATTTTTCTGCGCTCTTTTCCCCTATATATATAATATTAAATATATTTCCTTTTAAGTGTACACTAATTCTGTTATAAAAAATAGATTTTATTCCCTCAAACCTGTTTAACCCTTTAAGAGCCAGAGCTTTCTGACAAAAATATTTAAAGAAAACCTTTTTTTCTCAGGATTGTTTAGGATCACTGAACTCGAGTCTGATTTTGAATTCTAAAACTTAAATTTAAAAAAATCGTGACACTTAATTTTAAGAGATTTCAACAATCACTAAGTGTAAATGTGAAAATGTCCAATTTCAAAAGAATATATAATTAATAGTAATGAAGAGGGGGGAGAATCTAGTGTCACATGCAGGTCATAATTAAAGTTTGGAAGTCAATTTGGAAAACTAGCTGTTTATGTAACACTGATGAGCTTCAAATAAAGGAAAACTAGAAACTTGATATTACTTCGTAATTAAGAATTTCTCAAATCTGAGTTTTATGATAATCAGATTTTTTTTTTTATTTCTATTTGCCATTGGATTTTTCATGTTATATAAATTTTTAATCTTTAATCTCAGATTTGAATAAAACGTTAAATTATCCCATAGGCCAAATTTCATAAATTATTTATAAAATGAAGGGATGATCCCACAAAGAGTGGTTAAAGCGCGGTATAAAGAAAATATATATTTTTATTTATTAAAATAACATGTTGATTTTCAAAAAAATAACATTTAATTCTAATTTAAAATTTCCGAAAGCATTATCTCTGCGACAGCTGTGCTATATCTAGTATGCGAAAATTCTTTGAATGTCATTTATAAAACCGTATATTCCGAAACTATAAATTATATCTCGAAAACGGTGGTAAACATGATTTTGAAGTCTTTCCTCGCCTGTGAACCTCTTTATTTATTCACAGGGAATGCTGTTTAAATAACTTTCACATAAGTTTGCGTAAAAAGCGAAATCCCGTGAGCAGCAGCGACTCATTCATAGCTTTATGATCCAATCCGACCCGAAGCGCGAAAAGAAAATCGCGGGATATCGGTTCCATCTACACAGCGACCGACGTCGAGGAATCGACGGCACACAACTCGATGATTCAAGCGTTTAGAGTCGGCTAATACTTTACTTGAGAGATTCGTAAACACACACGTATATACAATATGTGTATATATGTATGTACAGGCGCGTTCACAAACGAGCAACGGCGCGTTCGTTACAACGTTAGATCCTCGCCGAGCACCCACCTGTACACCGTGTCTTTATCGAGCCACGAATTGTTTGCGGAATGAAAATATTGTCCCTGTAAACAAGTGACTACATTGTGCCGAGCGCGCCGTTCTCTTCGTTATAACAAATCGCTCCCTCCGCGCCGCGCCGCGCCGCTTGGCCCCTTGGAACGCGAGTGCACGCAATCGAGAAAGAGAGAGCGAGAGCGAGAGAGAAAGAGAGAGAGAGCTGTTTGTTTCGGTTAGGACAAATCCTTAATCTACGATTAAACAACGATTTGCTATTTGACCTAGATTATTGCGTATCGCAAACCTTCATCGGCCCGATCGAGCACAACCGTGCGTAAATGCAGCGATTAATTAAGTGCACAGATATATTCCATAGATATATATGGTACATATAAGCAAATAGATAATTTTGCACACGTGAAAGAAAGTATTTTGTGCGCGGATTGCCAGATTTATCCAGCAGGTAAACTTTACCGAAAGATGGAACAATCGGCCCTAATTATGGAATTATTTCACGATAATATGGAAGATATTTTTTATGAAAAGAAGGGGAAGCAAACTTTTCGATTACCAACGATAAAAATTTTATTTGAGATTGAATCGCACGTTCTACGAAATATTTACATTTAAATAATGTTTTTAAAATCATTTAATTAGTTTAAATGGACAAAATATAGATTATATAATAATTTTTCAATTAATCGTTGATATTGAATCTGCCACATTTGAATTTAATTTCTAATACCAATTGTTATATACATAAAAGTTTTGAAATAAATTTATAGATGTTAAAAACTTTATTAAGCATTACTTATATAATTTTTGTTGCGAAATAATCGGCGCAATCGAGGTAGAATTTTTTAATTTCATTTTCGTTACTAAGGGCAAATGCTGTTATATTGCATGATTACGCAAACTCACGGTGCACCAGTCCTAGAGCAGTTTATTTGAAAATTTTATCTGCTCGAAATTGCCCCGTTTAATTTTTACTTGCTGCGGTTGATTACCGATTCACTTATTATTCACGAATGGATTATAACGTAATCGTATGCTGCAAATATGTTGCTGTTCATTTAGCGATATTAAACCAATCAAGTATATTTTATATTCGACAACACTTTAAAATTTGAACAACCAATGTTAATAGTGATGAAAAAAATATTGAGTAAAAATAAAAAGTAATTATCATTTTATTGTTACGTAGAGATTGACAAATTACCTTTGTGTTTTAAATGCATACATATATCTCTGCAAGAGTATATTAAAAAATTACTTGTGTCTCTCTTTTAATATAAATTTTGAAGAAAATAGTAATTATTATCGATATATCAAGTGGCTCTCTTCTATTTGTCGTACTTCCAAACTTGAAAAGCGTGAAATACAATAGCTAAATAAAGCGAAAAGCATGGGTTTTACACAGTCAAGTCCCGTGACGCATTAAACGTTTATGTAAACCACATAATATACTCGTGCTCGATCATTGGGTATATTACCTGGTGATCGAGTTAGTGTGTGCCTGGGATTGTTTAACTTTCGTGAGCCGGAAAAGGTGCAAGTCCGAGGCCCCGGGGCAGCTTGATAAAAAGTGTTTTGTCATTTTTATAAGAGGGACAAAGAAGGTGACAGAACGCAGGAACAGCCGGCTGGATCGACTTTGTGGAGTTCCTAAAGGATCCTACCTGGATCCACGTGGGTGGTCCTCTTTCTCTCTCTTTCTCTCGCCCCTCGTATTATTAACGCCGGTGATAACTCGTAGGCACACAAGGACGTTATACCGCCCTTCCTTCTCTCGGACCTTCATTCGTTTCCACTCTTTCTGTATGTGTTGTATTGCTAACTGAATGGCGCTCGCTTCGTACATCTGCGAAAAGGGCAATCGTATATTCATGGAGACGAAGATCTTTCACGTTCAGATTCCATCCTCCTGTATCTATTTACTCATTCATACATTTTCATTTAGAGCTTCTCAACACCAAATTATTTTTTCGACACATTAGAAGATAAATTCCAATATTTTCTTTTCTACAAGAACACATTGTATCACGTGTCTCTATATCTTTTCCTGTTTAATAATTGTTTAAATTAATATAGCAAAGACTTCTATAAATGTTAATTAATGTTTTCTAATTTTCATCCGACGATAATTCGTCGAATCTATATAATTCAATTATATAATAAAAGCTTTCTTCATGAAATAAATATTTAGAGAATTTCAGACAAATCTCAGTATTTTACACTAATGTTTACTAGGAACAAAGTGTGTTTTTAAATTTAGGATACTCCGGATGTTCCCAATTTTGTCTGACTTTTCGTATTCTTCGGAAATCTGTAGCAGATCTCAGCTTGTCCTAGAAAAATATTTCTGATGGACATTCTAGATGGACAGAAGATAGTGGTACCTGTCGCACGCGATTGCGGAGAGCATAACATCAACAGATTTGTTGTCCTAAGGATTCTCTCCGTGCCATGTTGAGAAGTCGATATTTCGTGCAAAAAAGAGGAAAGTCAGGTGCGTCTCGTGACTGTGTCAAGAAATCGGCGTTTTATGAGAAGAAAAACAGATGTGTCTTCAAAGCACACGTCCTCCAAATACAGCGCAGCGCGATGTAGATCAATTTTACAATTTGAAAATTTTAACAATCGGAGAAGTGCAAAAAGGAACATGTAAAAGCATGAAGTGGCAGATAATAGTCTCGAAAATGGATACCATTAATTAGGATAATTCATCTCCGCTTTGACTAGTGTCATTATCTTGTTTAAATGGCTCGTCTGCGTATAATACTGTTGAACAAAAAATTTCATTTTTGAATACAAAAATGAAGATAATGATTTTCTCCGTTATTGTGCATTTTCTTTGTTGAATAGCACTTTCTTTCGGGCATCGAAATAAATCATAACCGATCTTATAGTTTCGTCGAAGGCGTGA
This sequence comes from Cyphomyrmex costatus, assembly GCF_001594065.2. Classification (NCBI taxonomy): domain Eukaryota; kingdom Metazoa; phylum Arthropoda; class Insecta; order Hymenoptera; family Formicidae; genus Cyphomyrmex; species Cyphomyrmex costatus. The sequence goes on along the minus strand of NW_017280255.1, from coordinate 1,849,301 downwards.
ACAGATGTGATCGGTTTAACCCTTACTAGTCTAACGTTTTTTCGGCACCTTTAATGGTCTAACGTGGGCCATTCGTGTCTCGGCGTTTTTTAGACATGTTAAAGGGCTTTAAAAAATCTGCAAAAATTCATGGACCTTCATTAATTCTTCAATTTCAAGAAAAAAAAATTTGTATGTCGAAAATAATTATTTTTGTATATAATTTTGTATTAAAAATGGTGGTACCGCGTGTAAAATCACTCGATCACTTAAAAAATCATAACTTCAATCCAAATGAAGCTATCGACATAAATCAAAGTGGAAATTAAAGGTGAAGAGTGTACCTTTTAGGGGACTTGAACGACCCACGTTAGACCATTAAGGGTTAAGATTGATTAAGCCATCAGTGTAAACGGACGGTTTTGACTGAAGTAAATTGTTGTGACGTTTACGAAAAGAGAACATAAGAAGCATATTAATCTCGATAAACGCTAATACCATATAAGCCAATTTTTCTGAAAAGGAAAAATCTCAATAACCTTCATCTTTTTGCCTCGTTTTTGTCAATGATATTTGTGATTTGAAAAATAGATAAAATTTACTTAATATCATCCATCGTATCATTCAAATGTATCTTCCAAAGCTTATGATAATCCTTTAATATTTAATATTATTGTCCGTCACATTTTCAAAATCAGATTAGAGGAAAGAAGTAAAATAAACTCAAATACATAAATAAACAGGAAACTACTTGAAGGGTAGATTTAAGATTAAAAGTTGTCAATTTATTATTTATTCTTGCGATCTAAATTTCATACGGCCACACGCTTGCATTCTGATATTTGTATATTGATTAATATGAAAACAACGGGGGGATGAAACTGCATATCAATATTGTTCGGAAAGTCGGCAAATAGTAAAGCATCGTTAGCTTCTAAATGTTAATTAATTCCAAACGGCAATTATCCGATAATAGCCGTTGGATATTTGCGATCCATTCACATTGCGAACGATATCATAATTTGCATTCGAAAATGGGATTCATCCATAGAGAGTGATATTTACAAATTCAACTTGTATAAACCGATAGAAAAATATACATATATTATATTAGATATCTAAACACTTCCAAATTTTTATTGAATACACTTTTAGATGCAATTTCGGGAAGAACATAATAGCATTATTTGTAATATATAATTAAAATAATTCGACCTGATGGAGTTGAAAGCGATATATGTATATATAATAACGTATAATATTTTAGCTTTTATTTTACATTATTTTATGGCTAGTGGTATATGTAAAAAATTAAATGTTGCGTTTGAAAAATTGTTATAACAAAATTGTTATAACAAAATAATCCTTCGTGTAAACCATTTTAAAATTGTTATAACAAAGTAACCGTTCATATATAGCAATATTTATATAAATTTTTATATTGATTTTGGGGAATGTAGCTTTATGTTTTATTTTTGCATTATTAACAAAACTAATATTAATGTTTCCACTTCGACATTAAAATATATAAAAAGATCCGAATGATTGATTTGTATGTAAACATGAAGGAGTGTGCTTCCTAAAACTCCACAATATTAAAACAGAACAGAATGTTACTTCTGTTTCCACCTCGCGGTTAATGACTGGCCGTGCGTAGCATTAAGAGAAAAAAAACCTTCAAAAATTTCAAAAGTTACGAATGTAGATAATTGCCGAAAGGATTGAGAGGGCGAGTTGCGGGATAACAGGATGCAGAAGCGCCGCGGGACATATTGAGCCACTTAAAAAACGATATTTTCGATGTGTGTGCTTTATCGGGCGCGAACGTGGCACAGACCGGATAGTCACGTGCTGTGCGTGCCTCACTGTGGATTTCCTAGATTTGCGATCCCCGAATCTCGCTGGCCGTCCTATCTCCGACGAAAACCCGGGTACCGCGGCGCACCCTCTCGATCGGCCCAAGGCAAAAATAATAGACTCGTCGCACGTTTTCATTCCCTCGGCATGACGACGGCTACTATCGACTGCACCCTTATCCCACGGTAAAACTCTACGGGGATATCACGAAGGCGTAATCACGAAAATTCCACGCAAGCCACTCTAAACATCTTTACGTAAGACGATGACGGCATCGTGGCTCCCCCATGACCGATTAATAAATCAATTTTATGTCGTTAGCTATGTATTTATAATTTTATATTACAAAATATATTACACGAAAAGAACGATTTTGCATTGAAGTGTCTAAAAATCTAGTTAAATACAGAGAGATTTGAAAATATTTTTATTGGATTATCAAAATAATTACATAGGAACCTTAAGTAACAGAAAGATTTGACATTCTAGCAACCAGTTCAATCCTATATAATTATTTTTAGATCTGTATCTAAAATAAATGTTTTGATATTTCAGCAAAATCTTTCTTTTCCGTATATTATTAATTGTATATTTATTAATACATACTTACATATTTTTATATATTATATTATATAACTAATATGATATACAATATACTGCGTTCTTATTAGATTGAGGGATGTTAAGAGAATTGCTGAAAATTCTATTGTGTATCTATAAAGACATTACAATAATCTGTCGTCAAATTATTGAATGAACTTATATATTGATTTCTTGATTGTAACTTGATAGAAAAATAAGACTTCTTTTAGATCGTTCTTTTGTAATTAAAAAGTTATTAAAACCGCTTATCTTTATCTTGATATTGATATTTTTTTTAAAGGCACATCGGTCATAAACTTATATACGGATATCTATGAGGATGTACCGCGTTTGCTATTATTAGTAAAATATGACATACAGACTTCCTTTAAAAAATACGCGGAATAATGAAGTTTTCAATTGTACTTTGTTTCTATGTATATTTTAGACTTTGTCATTAAATATTTAAATAAGACAGTTCAAACTCCATCTTCGTCTTATAGATAAAATCAAAGAAAGTGACCAATTTTTCATAATATCCTGTATGCTTCTATTTGATAAAATTAAAAAAAAAAGTTAACTCGAAATAATATAGACAGAGATGTCTTATTTTCTTCCTGCTATGATTCTTATTTATTTTGAACATTCCGGTTAAAACAGTGAACGTGAAATGTTAAAAAGAATATACGTAACATTTCGTAACGTTTTCGTCTGAGAAGCGGACCCGGAAAGATTTTTGATATTTTCCGAGCGGGAAGGACGTTTCTGCAGCGCGCGCGTAAAAGCACGTATGTGGCGAATCGATTGTGCAAACAAGAGCGTCCCCGTCTCTATCGTCCTCTCGTTAAATTTCTGTTTCACCGTTTCAATGCAAACGTTGCGAAATATAAAAGTTGCAAGCAGGCCATCAGGCCAATCCGAGAAGTTTTGCTGTGTTTGCACGGCGCATCTAACTTATTAATAACGTATATAATCGCAAATAGATCTCTATTTATACAGTATTTTATCTCTATATATATAGTATTTTCGCCTATCGGTACAAAACGATATTTCATATCAAAATTCGTTAAATGATTTTTCTTCCATTAGGATTTGAGTGAGCATTTTTTGCAATCGTTGAAAACATTGATCTTTACATTATCTCGGTAAAACATTGAATGTGAAATATTATAGTAATTAAATTTTGTGTTAAAATTCTGCTAAAGCAGAATACGCTTTTGTAAGCTCCGCTTAAATATTTAAACTAAAGTCCAAAATATTTCTCTTGTATATTTACATGGATATATCTTACTTTTAAATATATATCTCTGAAATCAGACAACTAAAGTAACTGAAACGAATACAATCTAACATTTGTTTTATTTTCGAATAATATCTAAACATAATTTTTGTTTGAAAAACGTGACAGTTTTCGATATCTGGATTCTAAAAAAGACATACTTTATTATCTCACATTAAATATATATCCATATAATTCTGAGCTTTATATCTCTCATACTAGCGAAGAATGTTGTCACGAGCCGAGAATTCAATTACAGCCACATTTAGCATCAAAGTGCATATAGAAGCGGACACGAGCTTTGGTCATTTTTAACGAGCCGTGCTTCGCAGAGCATTGGTCGAAGTCGATCGATGAGATAGCATTGAAAGACAGGCAGGTGGTGAATGAGTCGCCGCCGATCAAACGCCTCGAATTGGCAGCGATTTCTCGACCAGCGACCGCAGCCAACCCCCTCCGTTAGCTAGCCGCCGCTTCCGTCGAGTCAATTTTAATAATTCCACCCCCCACAAGTCACCTTCGTACTGCGATGACTCGCACGATTTTTCCGGCAGCTTTCAATTATCCGAGGACCCACACTCCCATGAACGAGCGAGTAAATGCTGTCTCGCGAAATATCGATCGTTCGGCGTTCTCTCCTCTCTCTCTCTCTTGCCTTCGGACGATCATCGCGTTAGACAACCGTACCGGAAGTGGGCGGAAAACGAGAAATTACGAGTTGTAGTAACGAGAAGGTGCGTTAGTGTCGCCCATAATTACGATTCTCATATATACGTCGTAGACGTTCTCTAAAAAAAATGTTCGAGCGCCCGTCGGCTAATTGGATGACTTCCCCAAATTATACACGGAAGTTTTCTTTACGAAGAATTTGTCTTTAACAATATTGTCGAGATATATTCTTGACACATTAACGGATGAAAATGAAGTTTCTGGAATGAAACTACCTTAATTGCCATATTATTCAATTAATTTCAAGCAAGTATACATGTATTTTTTCTTTTGACAGGATTTTTGTTTATATGCATGTATAAAACTACTTCAATATTCTTTTTTATTTTTGGACAAAGCACTACATTATTCTGCGATACAAATAGTTGTATGTGTGAATCCCTTAGAAAACTAAAACACATTAAAAATTACTTCGGCACGAATGGTGCGCAGTAAAACCGGATGTATACGAAGAACGCCAGGTACTCGCTAATATATCCTTTTCGGTTGCGGAAAACCGGCGTTCTCAATCGGTCGGCTGAAAGAAAGGAAAGACCATGAAAAGAGTACTGTTGTAAAATAATAATCGATTTATGACGGCGGTGCTTTTTTGCTGAACCTCTTCTCTAAAATTTGAAGGGTCCTACATTATTCTAAAGAAAGACACAAAATCGTGCGTGTGCAATTAAATATCTGTGACGTAATGCAGTGATATAATAAAAGCATATAAGCACTGCGTCCTCAAGATATAGCAAAAACTTTAAGAACCATTACAAAATTTTTTTCTCGAAAGCGAATATTTCTTTCATTTTATTTGTATTCCGTTTTACTGCATTTATCAATTAAATTTAATAAGAACACAATAGATTTGCAAGGCTAGAGATCAGGAAAATCAGGGAATTTTAGAATGAAAAAATTTATGACAACCTTACTTTGTGATGCATTATTTAAATTCCAAATGAGTCATTAAAATAAAAATAGTATGTCGTAATTTATGACATTAAGTTTCTCTTGGAAAACGAAACTACTCATAAGGTTACAACCAACTGCTAAAAAAAAAACAATAAAAATATTAAAATAAAAGTAAAAATAGGGTAATGAAGGTTAGCGTGATAATCAGTGTGATAAACTGTCATTGTTTTCCCTTAAATGAATTCTTAAACTTTAATTAAGCGAAAATTTAATCTTTATTATGCATTCTTTTAAAATCTGACATAATGAAATTAAAAAATTTTATATTAGAACGTTATTAAAATTTAGAAAGGATATAGGAAATAGGTTATATGTGAGAAAAAATTAGGAAAAGGAATTGTGTGCAACGTGTTTCACGCTATTTATCTTTGTCCGTTTATTCTTAGACCAGATCTAAGTGACATCGACGCCATCGATATATTGGACCTTTTATTGTTCCAGTTCGATCTTCGTGGGAGGCTGCGCAGCGCGTAAAGATAAACATCCATACGCAAGAATAACATCTTCTAGATCCCTCTAATCACAACACTCAGAGGGTACTCCGTACATAAGCGAGGAACATGGGTAAGAAAACATTTTTGATAGAGCCATCGGAAAAATGAGAGCGGCCTGGCAATTCATCAAGGGAGATCATTATTCGCGATAACAGAGAAAACTGGATCGCGCATATAACAAGCAAGTTGTTATCGATGAACAATTTACAACTTTAAAAACAATAAAAAAAAGGATTACATGCATTGTTCAAAAATTAAATTAAATTTTGTTTATGATAGTCTAATTAGAATCGAATCAATTAGACAGTTTTTTTAATGAATTCTTATAGTTATTATAGTATTGCATAACAATTAAATATCGTTAATAAGAAAGTAGAAACTGTTCTAACAAAATAAACAATATTTAAAAGATATGATTTCACAAAAAAACGTAGCATTTTTAAATTAGTGCTAATAAAATGATTTTACTTTATCAATGTTATATTTAATAAAATCATCAAGATTTTCATAAGTGAACTAATTGTTTCATTTTGAATAAATATGTAATTTTATTCAGATTATTTTGATACATTCCACGCTGTTCTACAACGTTTCGCAATATAATCGAAAATAGAACAACTTGAGCTACGCTCGATTCTAATGGCACTTCGAGTTCGCTAAAGAAGATAATATTACATCGTATACGCGTTACATAATATTGTTTTAGATATATTGATAATTATTAATCTTGTACAAGAAATGCTTTTCCCCTTTCTCACGTTATGCGAATAAACAGATACGATCAAGATTTACATAAAATTTTACTAATTATATCAATAAATTTATTCTGTAAATGATAATTTTCAATGAATTGAAAAGAACTGAAAGGAATTTATGCTGCAAATTATCAAGAATTAACTTGAAAATTTTTGAATGTTATTTATTCTTTTTTCTCCTAATATTGATTAATTAATTTATTAAAATTAAAATACATTACATGATAAATACTCACATTAAGAAGGCACAATTATTATATTTATATAAAAGAAAAAATTAAAAGCAATCTCAACATATTTCAATGTTATTCTCGGTTACTTTTAGATTATCTTGTCTTCGAAGATAAAGAATACAGTATGACGTCATAAATTCCTATCAATTTTTCCTTAATCCAACTATTTTTAAAAGAACGCAGAATATCTCAACAAAATGTACCAGTGGTGAGATATATAAAATGGATATTTTACATTTTACATGGAGGCACATGTGAGACTTGCGATACAATCTGATGTTTACTGAACAAGTTCGTATAAATTTACTTTATCGCAACAGTAACTTATTATCTCGAGTTCGGAACAAATTTAGTACAAATAACTCGTATTGATCTGTGTAAAGTAAAACGAATAACGAGTGCTCATTATAGAGCTGTAACGCTATACCAATACAGTCCAAACCTCTGTTATGACGTTACCTATATCAATTAGCTCATGCAAAGAAGTATTGCGAAATTTATTTGACTTCTACAAAAAGTTATACAAAATATGACACGATATCTGCTTACGATATGCGTTTAGAGTGTTATCGTAAAACTATGTCTACGTATTTATTGCCAGTTGGGAGATATATCGGTAGGAATATCTGCCGTAAAAGCCGCAGAATATCCATAAAAATATCTATGTGTAAACAGTACCGGCGAAGACACGATGTATGTCGATAAATAAACTTGCATGTACAAACTGCAACTGTGTGATAGTCTAAGTGTGACTCAAAGGCGGAAAATTGCAAAACAGGCTTTTCTAAATCGGAGTGAAAATTGGGAACTCTTAATATATATCTTAGCAGCCAAATTTTTAATTTATATACTTTCTCTCTAGCATACCAAGCAATTGTTTTTTTAAGATAAGAAACTTATTTTTTGGCAAAATGGTATGATAATGAGGTAACTATGCCAATTTTTTAATTCGTTAGTCCATTTAATGTATAGTACCTTATCTCTCGCGCAAAACACTTAATGATAATAAAAAATTTGTAAGTATCTTTAAAAATTTTCTTAAAATATACGCGGACTTTACTTATAATTTATAATAAATATACGAAGACGACTAAGAAGAATTAACATATAGCTGCTATAAAATATAAAGTAGGTCTATAACGTAAAGATATGGAATATACGTATCTCAACAGAATATTTTACGTGCTTAACTCGAAAGTTAAATCGAGCTAGTTTTTCAAGGAAGTGATCAGAATGATATATTAATACATAATTAAGAATGGATAGACATGAAAGATATTTAAAAACACGTTGAAAGGAGTATTTTCATGTCGACGTGTATAATCTATTAATATTCAAGTCAGTATACCCGCGTTGAGCTTTGTTTAATTAAAAGGCATAAAAAGGAATTCCAAGATTCACGTTATGCTTTGGGACGTGTTATGTCCCAAAAGCATATTTTCACGCAACAATGATTGTCGAGCAAGCTTATCTGTACTAATGAGTAGTGGATAAGATAAGATGCATTGTGGTAAGATAACGCAGATGTAGTATGGAAAATTAGTATTAACCCTTCGCGGTCCCAATCATTTCTCGAAAATGAACCATTTTGTCCTCAGTTTAATTTAGTATAATTTAATGTATACCACTTAACTTATAGTACTTGAAGGAATTTATGGATGTTACAAAAAAATATAGTTTGCAAATTGTAATCGTGCATTCGTACGTTTGGAAAACTGTTTCCGGAAATTGCCGTAAAGCATTATATCGAACTAAAATACTAACTATCGAATTATCGACCATGGAATTACAAAGGGTTAAACTAATAAAAAACAACTAGTAAAAAAGGAAAAATTTAAGAAAGGAAAAGACGGTGTAACAAAAAAAAAACAGTGTTGCGATGATTGAAAATATAACATTTGTTATGTATCAAGCAAATTTGAGCGTCATATATGCAATTGTGCAAAATATTATAAAAAAAAAAACAATAGTATTTTTTAAAGTCACACATTTTGAAAAATATTCGATCACGCATTTGAATCGTTCTAACAATATCCAAATGCAAAGCAAATATCATCTATTTTAACCTGCAATCGCATACCAGTCGATTTCAATATTGTTAATAATGTAGAAATATTTCACATAACAATACGTCTAACAAAATTACACGCGCTTAATTAGAATAGCGCTTAATAGTAATAAATAATTGTTTCGAAAATACATACGAATTAATGAACAAGTCGTAATAACAGTCAATGATCTATTAATGATTGATTTCGTTCTCTAACGAAGATGAATAATGACTGTTGGTGAGCAACGATCGAATAAATGATCTCAAATGAAGACTATGATGATAAAGTTCTAAGCGATAACAATATCTTTGCCAATATACCCTAATAGTTAAATAACGCACGAGCATAATTATAAAAAAGCAATATATAATCAACATATTACGATGAAAGCGATTATTCGGTATTCTTGCCATATCATACGTATTAATGACTCCGAAAGAGTTCTAAATTAAGTACATGTTATGATATCAAAACGTAATTTTATAAAGACTATCCACGTATTTGCCTTTATAAAATCAATGCAGCGATTTTGCAAAAAAAATATTTCGAAAATCACTTATGTTTTGAAATATTTTGAATTGTTTATGTTCAACTAATTTATCAACCAGCGATTCTCCATATACATACAATCGCTATAGAAATTTCACGAAGTCGTTTTTAAGTTATACGTATTCATCGTAATATCTAGGTATAAGGCAACAATCGCGCTTCCGACACATGCATATACTCAAAGATCGGTTACCGGTCCGGATAAATTTACGCTACTGTCTATCACGAGTGTAATTTTGGAATCGCTCGCGATTGACGAATCCTTTTCACTTCTGGACGTATCCGGTTTTTCATCATCATCGTTGTTGTCGCTGTCATCCTCCGCTTCGTCTTCAGACGATGACGATGATAACGGCACCTGATTCATTGGTTCCTTAGCCTGGTCTTCAGGAACGGGACACACGCCGGAAGTTAGGACGTCGCAAATCCTGTTTACCGTTTCCGTGGCCGTGGCACCGTTCACCTTTTTACGTAGCATCGCCACCAGCTTCTCCAGTCTGACAAATTACGTTTCGTGTCACGTTACATTCATTCGTGCCGGCTTGGGAACGTGCCGTTTTTCCACCGCTAATGCATCCAAACATTTGCTAATGCATCCAAAGACTTGCCCAACAAATTCTTTAGCAGAGAGTAAAGCGAAAGTTTCAGCAGAAAGCCATGCTGCCGACTAGAAAACAGAAGAAAACGGTGCGATTCGATGCTTGCTGTCAAGACATGCACTAGGAGATCTTTTCGAGAGAGAAAAAAAATCAGATCTTTGAGGAGCAGAATCATGCAAGCAGGATGCATATTCATGCTACAGTTCGTATGGAAAAATAGTTTTGGAAAGAAAAATGTCTAATAATTTAATAAAAATTAAATCTGATTATTTTTATAACATATATTGTGTTTAATATTACAAAATAAAATGTAACAAATATTTTATTAAGTCGGATATAAAAAACACAAACACAAGAAAAAATATACTTTTTAGCAAAAACATTCGAATTAAACATTTATAATATAATATTATTCACTTTAAATTATAGAGAGTTATAATTATATAAACTTTTATAATATTTATTTTAAATAAAAAAATACACAGAGTTATATAAATACAAATCAATAGAAAGTTTCATAAAATTTTTAAGTCATGAGGAAAATATGGCAAACAGTAATTATTTCGTTAAAATTTTTATGGCGGTTAAGAGAACAGCAATATGACTGATACTAACAAAACATAATACATACAGCAATACAGGTACAATAACAGGTGTATAAAAAAATATATATACAACATATACTATACGTATAAAAGATATAATACAGATATAAAAGCATGCTAATAAAGCTCTGATGCTGCTGCTACATAAACGAACATTTAATTAATATATATATTATATCATTAAAATAGAAAAATTTATGAAAAAATGCATTTATTGTACATATTTGTGCTTTTTACATACATCTGAGATATACCATATTTACGGTTATCTTTACAGATAGAGAAGCAGCAGGTATTCATCACGAGTTAACAGTGTATTAAAGTTTCTGAGCATATGTAAAGCAAATAATGACAATGTATTAAAGTGTCTGCATACTTAAATAGCAACTGGAGTAATTCCTACGTCGATCTATGCAAAGCTCCTTTGGTCATTAATGCTAATCAGTCACTATCCTTTACCTTTTTTTCCATGAAAAGGACAGTTCCTTACACTGGTACAAAACACCTCGCTTTATATATGTAAAAAAAAAATGAAAAATATAATATATAATAATTATACGATCATATAATAGATTAAAAATTCCTATTTCTGGTTAGCAGAAAGCTATGTTTCTCCAATTTCCTTTTAAGATGCAACGGAAACAGTGCTGCGAAATATCGCGAATATTGCGCAGATGAATTACGTTATTCCGCTAACTACATTAGCTAATTCTACATATTATTTTATAGTCTAAATTATATTATTATCATTAGAGAGAGAGAGAGAGAGAGAGAAAGTGAGTTAGAATCACTGTGTAAAAGGAGAACTCGGTAACAAATGAAATAAAAAGAGCAAATTTTTTCTTTCTCCAAAAATAACTTGTACCAATAGCTAATGCATATGACTTAAGTTCAAAAATCCGAATCTCCTCCGGATACTAGGAATGACGTAATTCCCCCGAAGTGCCGGGGACATGAGTACGACATGTATGAAAAAGCATGCATCATGATGAGTGTGAGTGAATAACAGACCTACGTGCTATTCGATACATAGTAGTAGCCTCTAATAAAAAGCCCCTTGAAGCCCCCTTTCGCGGATATTGGCGACGAGTAGCGTGATGTATGACTTTCTTTTTGTCATTTTGCTCGGGGCCCCGCGCGTACGCGCGTAATTTAGATATAGGCGGTGGTGTAGGTGGCACGTGAAGGTGCTGTTTGGGTTCTGGAAATCAGGGTTCTCGTCGAACAGAGGTCTTTCGGGACGATGGAGCTACCACCGATCACAACGACATCCGGCACGTCGGTGATGACTCGACTCGTGCGATCATCATTAGAAAAACAATCCTCGTCCTCGTTCGCGGTATCGCAATTGCTCTCGGAAGAGCACAGTGAGACCGTGCCGGTCAGAATCTTGGTGTCCTGGTGCGGATCCTTATCGCTTTCACTGAACAACCTCCTCAAATTTCCCTTCTTTCGTCGCGGTTTCTTAAAGCTGCCTCGCTGATTGTGAAATCTGCACCATTTCTGCCAACAACTGTGATTATCCGAATAATTGATCAATGTCTCTACTTTGCTCGTAACGTCGCTCAATTTTTCCGGCAGATCTTTTTGTTCCTGAACTTTAAATGATAAAAAATCTTGTGCTCCGTCTTTTTCCGTTGCTGATACCTTTGTTTCACAAATTACAAATGGCTGATCGGCAGGTTTCTCTGAGGTATCAGTCAATAAGTGTTTCGTTCTCTTTTCATCTTCAGCCATCGTCAACGGCTTTACTTTATCATCGTTTCTTGTAGTGTCGACGTCATACGCTTCGTTCTGATCAAAGTTGCCCAATACTGGCTTGCCCAGAATTTCGCAAATATGTTCTAATGATTTCATAGTTTTCCATACTTCAACCATATTATTGTTTGTGCAAGTTTCGACAGATTTACAGGACAAAGACATTTCTGACCACGTACTCTCCTTCGTCGGAGAGTCTTCATAGGACACAGATTCGTTATTAGTCGTAGAATTTTGACATTGATTCGCTATCTCGGAAACGAGTGGAGGAGCCGCCATCTCCGCAGAACAAGGACGTAGAACGGAAGAGATGGAGAATGTGTGCGATGCGAGTGGGATAGTGGGGAACAGGAAGCGAGTATCAGTAAGAGCGGTACGCACGGGGGTGCTGGTTATATAGGGCGTATCAAAAGTTACAGGCGTGACAGATCTGGATACCGCAAAGTTTACGCACTTTGCTGCATGGTTCTCGGCCAGAGTCCTGGATGCCCGCGCCTCCTGGAGCTCCCGTCGCAGCGCCAGATTCTCCTCCTCGAAGACTGCGATCTCGCGACCTTCATTGCTAGTGCGAATAGAATTGATTTTTCTTTCCATTTTTTGTCAGAAGCGAGCATTGACGTTGATTGCGGGGAACAACAAACTGATTTAATTGAAGTTGTGGGTAAAATAATTTTGAGAATCGCGTTCGTCGAGAAATGAAGCGAAAAATAGTTGGAATGACATGGTTAAAAGTTAAAATAGAACGAGAGAAGATCGTTGTAAATGATATGAAATATCTTGATAGATCATTCAGAAATGCTGATTTAAATGATTCAAAATCATTGACGGTTTTTTCACTTATCTTCTATTTTAGTTGACTTTACCGTAAAAAGGATTGAATTATTCTGAAGCTATTGCCGGATTCCAGTAAGCATCGTAAATCTTAAGCAACGCTTAACAATCATAAACGAAATAATAGATGATATTAAGATATATTACACGCGATTTATTAGATAATAATTATTTACTGAAGTTGTTATAAATAGATGTATGAAAAAAATTGTGCCTCTATATAGGCGTAGGAATTATAAACAGAAAATAAAGCTAAATGTAGAAACAAATAACTGATAAACCATGGTCGATTACGGAGAAATAATATATAATTGGAATCAGTTTTCCGACAAACTTTATCAGATATACTGGAACATTCTATCGTATTTTACCGCGCCTTTTAAATTATACGCCGTCCGACAATGTTGGATACAAAACAAATACTAGAACCTACAGCAAGCTTCTAAATATTTACAAATGTTAAAAAGCTTACTTACGTCGCGCTCAGCTTCAACGCCATCATTTCCTCTTCCAGTTTTGCGACACGTTGATCACTTTCCTCTTTTTCTTTTAAAATCTTCGCCAGTTGGTTCTACAACAAATAAAATACAGAAATGTTAATAGTTATATAAATTAATGTCAAGTAGATAAAAGTTAACAAAAAATAATATCAAATAAGTAAAACAAATAAAATCTTATTATAAGGTCATACTTTTTTAAATTATAATATTTATTTATTTATTTCATCACAACTTTGTCACTTACATGGCAATTTTTTATTATGTTAATATGAAAAATTCACTAAAACACATACACTTGTTTTGTTATTTTAAAAAATGTATAAACTTAAAGACGAAACAGAGATGGAGAATTAATACGAATTATTCTCGATAGAACTATTCCAACATTTTCTAAACTATTCCTATAAATTGCTCTTCTTTTTACATAAAATTAGCGTAAATTGTGAACGTAATTGAATTTTTTTCTTATCTGTTTTAACTACTTTATCTCGATGTTTAAAGGTAAACGCAACACGCTAGGAAATGTGTATTAAAAAAAGGAAGGAAAGGAGCCAGCAACCTTGATCAGCTCTCACGTGCAGCAAAATTTACATGGACGTGGAGATGGAGGGTCCCGGAGGTTCAATTACGAGATTGCCAATATGCAAGCGACATGGCGGTGGCGGCCATCGCTTCGGCTGATGAGGCTAATGGATGGTTGAAACCTGAGAAGAACGGCAAAGAGGAAAAAGAGGCCAAGGGAGAGGCCCCTGACAGCCACTAAGTGCGCTCCGTCCTTCTCCACCCTTCCCCAATTCCCCCTTCCTTTCTCGTCCTTTCGGTCCCAGCCCTGTTCTCTCTCGCCTCTGCAACACTCTGCCCACTGCGGATGCCCTTATGTGAAACCTAATCACTTTTAGCGCGCGTCACGGATATTTCGTATTATGTCTACATTGCGTTCTCCGGTATCGGCTGACTTTATCAGCCGTCTCTCTATAGTTCAACCTTTCCCTCATCTCTCTTCATCCCCTTCGTTCGTAGAATCAAGTCGTGCGTGCAACAAACCCTAATCGGCTGATGCGTTTCTCAAAGATAGATCATAAAGCTAATTTTTGAGAAAAACGTTAAAAATCGCGATCTCTTTAATTTTAAATATAAATTTTTTCGATTCAATAACTGTATTCAAATATCGTCTTTTTTGATTTTTATACTTTGCCGCTAGTGATGACATGTGTAATAAAAAATTGCACTTTATAATGCATGATTACAAACTTGGATAGTGCAGTTACAATGGGAAAGTATAATTTGTAAATAATGCAATTCCTTTTACGTCGTTAAATCGATACACATATACGAATATAATAACGACACATTTGCGTGTTTGTACTAATGTATAAAATACTCTAATGCGTACCACAATTACGTATCATCAAAGTAACATATGCACGAAGGAAAATTGGTTTTTCTACATAATTCATAATATCGCAACCATTCACGTTTATCATTTTTTTCTGTTATTGAAATTATTTAATCTAATAATAAAACATATTTTAAAATAAAATAAAAATAGTATAACATATTTTGTAATTAAACAAATGCATTTATTATGACATCTATTGTATATTTTTGTAGCAATAAATACCGTGATTGAAAAATATATGAAAAAATTAATGATATATTAATTATATTATATATTAATTATGAAAACAGTAAAATAATGTAAGATTAATTTGGATAAACCTAGTGAACCAAATCTATCAAGAACGCGTATTCTACCAAAGTCTGTTACAAATTTTGTCAGTAAAAAGACTACAGATTTAATTATGCATATAAGTTTAATGCTTAATGTTAGTAGAATGATGACAAAAATCCAATAGACATAGTTTGACGTAAATTAACAACATAAATAAACACAATTTGCAGACAGATTCTGTTCGATTTCTGCCGCAAATTTTCTATCAGAGATTATGTTGGTAGATCCTATTGGTAAAATACGAAATTAATACGGACGTAGTTGAGTTTAATTTGCTAACAATTTATAATCGCATTTACTACCAATTTACTGACAGCAAACAGGTTACTTTCTGAAGAAATCATTAACGAGATAAGAAATAAGTAAGAGTACATAAACAAGCGAAAATAAAATTCAAATGTATAGATTTTGCATATATATGATAATCGAGAGAGAAAAAGAGAAAGTTGAAAGAAGATTACCAATAGGTACCACGATCACCTGGTTGTCCTAATCAAATAGAACGTAGGAATGTCTGCACAAACATTACATCCATGATCGTGACCCGGAAGAGCGAATGTCGAAAATACTGAACAGAGTGCTCATATTACTTATCCCAACCGTATAACGACACGAGTGGCACAAGAAAAAAAGGGATTCACTACTTTTGTTTTCTATTCTCATATTCTTATAGTACACACTTTCTTTTTTTAATTTTAGTTTTTCAAAGGTGTTTCGTTTAGTATTTTGTGCTGTGTAAAGATTTTTAATATAATACTATATATAAAATATTCAGTTTAATAATATTTAACATAAGGTTTGTTCAAGAAAAATTAAAAATAATATTTAGTGTCTTGTATAAAAATAATCTCAAAATTTGTTTACTCCCGAACTATTTTATATATATATTATTTTATTTTTATTGTCTTAAACCGAATGAGACAATTCTCAAAAATTTGTTTTATTTGGTTTGAAACTTAAGCAGTCCAATAATTGATGTTATTTATTATCTTATTTGTAGTTATAAGAACCCTATCCATGACTAAGATTCGAGATAAAATAACAGATTATTTAATATAAAAATGTATGTAATTATTAAATAGTATTAAATAGTAAATTTGATTGAACAATCAAATAACTATTTCTTACTTTTTATTTCCAGTTCTGTATTCAAAGATAAAAGATATATTACAAAATTTGAGAAAATATAATTTAAGTTTCAAATCATCACAATTAGACATGTCATATAAAAAACAATTATTATATAAAATAATATATAAAATTATATATGAAAAACATAGTACTATGAAGAATACTGTAATATATGAATATATATATATATATATATTAAAATTAAATTAATATATTCTATAATATTTACCTTTAGCTGGTCCACTTCTTTTGCTTGTTGATTACATTTCTCTTCCAACATAGATTTAACTGTTGTAACTAAACCTTCTTCACAATTCTTGTTAGCTTCTCTGATTTCACGTATAAGTTCTGAAATAAATAATACAATATTTTATCAGAATAATGATCGTCCCATATTATTGTGTAAACTAACAATAAAAATTACATTTTATTATTATTATCTACCTGATAACATTCCAGGTTGATAATCTGCAGGAGTACTGTGTTTACATTGTGCCAATTTTGCTTTCACATTCTCTACATTCGACTTAGCTTCACTAAGTTCTTTAAACAGTTGGTTATTACACTTTTTTAGCTCAGTCATCTGCAACATAATATTTTTATTAAAAGAGATCTTAATAATTTGACAAATACATTAAACACACACATATAAACAACAATTAAATACATTTTGTGTATTTTAAGTACTAACAACAATCCTACAAATAATTGTGTCAATAATAGAACATATTTAATTCAATGCTTTCAAACAGAAAATAAACAAATACAAACCTGTTCAATAAGTGACAGAACAAGCTTATTACTACGGCTAATTGTCGTTATGGAACTCCCACTCTCAACACTATCAGAATCATCACTGTCTGAGTGAGCCGAAGGCCCAGCAGGTCCCAATCCAGGATCAGAGTATCTTCTATGCTCCGAATTAAGTTCGTCGCCACTGATTCCATTGTCTTTGTTGGCGGTAGGTGGCAGACTGGCATAATCTCCGTTTTGAAGAGCCATATGCATAGCAGATTCCAAAACTCCATTTTCTTGCAAATTCCCATAACCATTAACAACACTATTGGCATTGGGACGAACATTCGCCAAGTGCTTGTTACAGTGATGCCTTTGTCTATTGTGGGCGGTTCTAATGTTTGGCACTGGCATCGGCTGATACATTCTGTACATTGTAGGCAGTGAGACTGGCTGCATTGTGTATGTCATAGGCATCGGCGAATAGCCACAGACGCTTGGATCTGACATTGCGGTGAACAGACGTTGTCCATTACCCGACACATTCTGCACGTCTGTCGGTTGCCACAGCATCTGCCTTGGAGGATACTCCATGCCAGTCACCAGGCCACTGTCTTGATTACTCTGTGAAGGATTCGGCCATGTGTCCTGTATCGTGTCCAACAAGTTGCTCCTGCGGCTGGATCGTCTTTTATTCTTCCTTGAGTGACTCGGCGGAGTCTGACGCGGCGGTCTCGACGAGTTCGACAACCTGCGCATCAATTGTCTTGTTTACACCAAAACATAACCCTTCGAACAAGCGACTGAATCGCGACTCACCTCTGCTCCATCCCGACGGTCGACTCGATCCACGTCAAGAAGTTCCTCGCAAGAACGCGCGCAACATCCGTGGAACGGGGACGTTAGGAGAGTTAATCTAGCCCTTCCATAATCCGATCTAGTTCTCAGCCTGTAACGGCACGTCGTTGTAAGATATTCCCTGAGTGGTCTGAAGTCGCCAGGTTCCAGTGCGATATGACAGATCGTGCAACCTTTGCACTATCTTTGACAACTCACGCGTAAGATTTTATCCGAGCTTATCGACGTTCATCATAACACAACGAAGATCGAAAAGAAGAGAACAATTTTGTTAAAAAGATGAAATAAGATCTTCTATCTACGACCCGTCTAAGTCCATCCACGTTCACCAACATTCACGCATGCTGCGTTCGCAGCGATAGTGTCGACGACAGCAGACAGATGACGATTTCACTGTTTCACCGATTTTATATGCGAGAGGCGACAAGTGACCGTCGATAATAACGACTATCGAATTCGGAATATCTTCGGTCGATAATGTGACGTTTGACAGCAACCGACAGCTGCTTCACGTGCGATGAATTATCTGTATGCGACATAACCTCGGAAAGCGAGTGGCAAAAAGAGAAGAAGTAGAAGAAGATGCGACATAACCTCAAAGTGAGAAATGGCAACTGCTGGAAGACGGATGGAAAATGAAAAGAACAAGCCGATATTTTGCGAATTAAACATTAACGATCTGGAACCGGAAATTACAGAGATCGAGAGCCTCTGCGTGGAATGCGGCAAGAACGTAAGCAAACTCTGCATTAATCTTGAAACTAGGCATTTTTTAATAGCCAGTTCCACTAGTGTAAGATTAACTTTAACCTGGATTGTCTACATGAAAAAGATTCATGTAAACCTGGAGTAAATTGAACTTTACTGGTGAAACAGAGCCTAATGTATGTTTTTATTAACGTAAATTAACTTTAATCTTAGTTTAACTTGTTCTTCATTTTTTTCTAATTCTTAGAACTAGAAAAATATGAAGAATTAGTTAAATCAAGATTAAAATTAAGCAACATTTGTAAAAATGAATGATATAACCCTGGCGTATGTCTATCAACAAACACTGAATGTAAAAGTACATTTATATACAAAATATAATATAATATAAACTGTTTTACCTGTTATCCTTGTAAACTATTTAGTGATCACAGTCTATGTTCTTTGTTGTTGCATTTGACTGCACTAAGGTCTAATACTAACAATGTTATTGTAAGATTAACTTTAATCTCTGTTTTATTTACTCTTTATCTTTTATTCTTTATCTTATATATATTCTAAGAATTGTGTCCACTTCTATCAAAGTAGATTAATTTTAATCTTGCTTCAACTTAAGCTTTATCCTTTTTTTAATTCTAAGAACTAGAAAAAAATAAAAATTAAATTAAACTAAGATTAAAGTCAATCTATTTTGATAAAAACGGACATTAGAAAAAGATAAACAGTAAATTAAATTGAGATTAAAGTTAGTCTTACATTAGTGAAACCAGATCTAAAGCTTCTATCTTGCTTATACATTTTTATTTATCAATATTAAAGTCCAATTAACAATCATAGAATTTAATTATTTTTTTCTATATTATATTATCCAAATTATTAATTTAAATATTTCATGTCACTTGTATTGTCTACATGAAAAAAAATTCATGTAAATAATATGCAAACATTATTTTGAAATATACGACATATTTTTTATTACATAAATATCACATAAGTTCAATTACTGTATACAGTAAACATTGAATTTAATCAAGTGCTTCATAATGATTAAGGAATAAATAGTGAATGTCTAAACATTTATCTTTGCTGTTCATTCAGTGTTTACTAAGTATATATTCAGCTTTAGATTGTACATTCTCTAAATAACCAATATTTATTTCTACAAGGGAATTACCCGGTTGCTGTTGACGAAAATCCCACATTACAAAGATGTGGTGCTTATGTCCTTTGAGTGCGAGCACTGTGGCTATCAGAATAACGAGATACAAAGTGGTGGAAAGATAACGGAGAAAGGAATCAAACTAACGTTGCAAGTGGCAACGTTGCAAGATTTGAATCGCCAAGTCGTTAAATCTGACTACACTAGCATTCATATACCCCACTTAGATTTTGAAATTCCTCCTCAGTCTCAAAAAGGAGAAATCACGACTGTGGAAGGTATCATTGACAGGAGTATTAGAGCACTGGAACAGGATCAGCCCAGGCGTCGGGAAGAATTTCCAGACACTGCAATTGAGATAGATCTGTTTATTAGCAAATTACAAGCACTGAAGATATTGGATGAGCCGTTTACTATTATCTTTCAAGATATTTCAGGAAATAGTCATGTAGAGAATCCAAAAGCGCCAATCAAAGATAGCCAGTGTACTATAACACATTTCAAAAGAACGAAAGAACAGAATCATATGTTAGGAATTTATTCTGACAATGAAGATGTTTTGCTCAACCCTATACAGGAAGGAGAATATCCTTTGGAACAACTTGACAGCGAAGTGCTGACCTTTCCTACCAATTGTCCTGACTGCAACAGTCCTTGTGAAACAAATATGAAATTGACAAGTATCCTTTAATTATATTAGATTAAATTTTTATTAATTAGGAATGATATTAGGATAACATCACAAAGCTGGAAAGATTTAAAAGTAAATCTCAACACACTGTTAAAAACAAAATTGTATGATTATGTTAGCTAGTTGGAAGTGTTTGTTTAATTGCAAAAATTATTAATTATGTAAATATTATATATGAAATTTTTCCTCAATATAATATTAAGATATACCACATTTCAAAGAGGTTGTTATAATGGCCACACTATGCGAGTCTTGTGGTCATAGGACTAACGAGGTGAAGAGCGGCAGTGGGATTGAACCCCAAGGAGTCAAAATCGAAGTAACGATAACAGGCACAGAAGATTTCAGTCGCGATCTACTGAAGTCCGAAACTTGTGATATGGAAATACCTGAACTCGAGTTAGAAGTCGGTCCAAACATTTTGGGCGGTCGATTCACGACCGTAGAAGGCATCATAACAGCGATGAAAGAACAGTTGTCTTCGTCTACAGCTTTCACTGGGGACAGTAGTGATCCAGAAATTGTAAACAGAATGAACGTGTTTATTGCACAATTGGAAGAAGTTTTGGATGGTCAAAGGAAAGTGACCTTGATTTTAGATGATCCAGCCGGAAATAGTTACATACAAAGTCTTTCCGATGATGGACCTGACAATAAATTAAAGATCACGAAATATGATAGAAATTTTGAGCAGAATGAAGAACTTGGTCTCAATGATATAAAAGTCGAAAATTATTAGATGTTTACTAAAATAGAAAAATAAAAATTGTTACAGTACAAATTGCATATGTAAAAATAACTAGATAATTAAAATGTTTTTGTAACAATTTTATTTTACGTTGAAAGAATTTGTATATTGTAAATATAAATTTTATATTACTTTTAACACACAAATCTACTCCAATTATCTCTATTTTTTATAGCTTTTTAATCTTCACTTGCGTGCCTGAAAGAAAAGAAAAAAAAACATTTGTTTTCATAACTCATATAAAACAGTATAGTTACATGTAATAAATATCCATTGTAAAGAATGTATAACATACACGATTGGTATCGCGTCGAGTTTTTTCAACGCAGGCAATCTTCTTACAACTTGTGCACGCCATGACTCTGCATCCATATTCTCACATATAGGATTGTTGATGAATAACAAATCTTGAAGAGTAGGTATCTCCTGCAGACGATTAAATTCTGCCCAATCTTTCACCAGATTGTTACCCATATATAAAACCTTGAGCGCTTTAAGAGCATTAACACCTTTGATCTTTTCAATCAAGTTATAAGATATCCACAGCTCCTCCAAGTGGTCTCCAATTGCCTCCAATCCTGAGAACGTTTTGATATTGTTTCTGCTCAGAGATAGGATCCTCAGATATTTCAGCGAACTAATGCCGCTAATTTTTTCTATTACATTTGTCGATAAAGATAATTTCCTAGGAATATTTGAAGGAAATAATTTAATGGATGTGCACAATTTGTATAGATATTTTGTTGTTTATTTATTAGAAAAAAAAAAAACGAACTCAACGTTAATTAATGCCGCCAAACTGTTATCCATTCTCTCGATTGGAGGCCACTGGAAGGATAAAATTATATCCTTTTGTTCGCTCGCAACCAGTCCTGTTTTCTCTTCCCATCTTTGAATGGCTTCTTTGCATGTTGTTGCTTTAGCCTATACACTTTTAAATTTTATTTTCAAGGAAAAATATAATTATTCAATTATTTAAAATCTATTAAACCTCTACCATAATTTTAAATCTCTCGAATATAATTGCACAATATATAATCTTAACCTTTTAATACGATTAATTAATATATCGCTGAATTTGTAGGTGTCAACTGATGACATGTTTATCATCGAATTCTTAGAAGTTAAAGATGAAGAAACAACTTTAATATA
This sequence comes from Cyphomyrmex costatus, assembly GCF_001594065.2. NCBI lineage: Eukaryota > Metazoa > Arthropoda > Insecta > Hymenoptera > Formicidae > Cyphomyrmex > Cyphomyrmex costatus. The sequence continues at coordinate 1,826,635 of NW_017280255.1, read as the reverse complement.
CAGGATGTCCTATTTTAATTTTGCATCGAAATATTTCGAAAAGTATAAAATATATGCAAAAATGTTTCAGATAAAATATTTCATTTGTCCTTTATATCACTAAAACATTTTTCGATATTTTTTATACTTTTCAAGATATTTTGATGCAAAAGTTAAAATGGGACACCTTGTATATGTTAAATATATATAGAGAGATCCGAAAATTTCCGCATTTCTGTTAAATTTTATATATTATATAAATCGATTTAAAAGAAGAATGAGATGTAATAATAAAAAAAAATCACAAAACCGATAAAGTTTTTAAAATTTGCCGCGCACGCGAATATTTTCATTGCGTTGACGTCCATCTTATCAAAATGTTTTCGTGGCATCAACGCCACCTACAAATACAAAATGGACAAAGTTCAAAAGGAGTAGTAAAGCTTCTGCATTGAGAAATTGCAAGGGAAACATAAAACACTTCATATTACTACAATCCGAACGGAAATTAAAATTGACAGAACGCAATGCATGACGTTTTCAGATCGTCGAACTATCCATAGCCGTAGTCCGATCCGGCCAATGACAATCGCGAACGCGCAGCATGCCCTACGTTGCGTCGGCTCGTTGGGCCGCGGTTCACGAAACACGTTGACAACACACGCGGCTGACCAGAAGTCTAGACTCGTGACTGTGAGTTCGATTCGATTGTGCGTGCACCCCACTGATGAAATTAGATAAAATGTCGAAACGGTTGAGGAAGGACATGGTACGTATGTTTCGTTAAAATCCGTCGTCGCTATCGCCCATCGCAATCTGCATTCGTTTAATCGTTCACCGTACGCGCGCGGAACGCTCGTCCTATCCGGTGAACGGAGAATCGTACCGTGGTAGTGGAAGTGGCGATGATGGTGCGCAGGACGGAAAAGAGGATGGGAAGAAAGGGAAAGAAAGAGAAAGAGATTTCATTCGGTGCGCGCGGAGGAGTGAGATAAATTCACTCGACCGGGAAAAGGGAGTAGCGGTCGCGCGCGCGGTACAGGGAGAGGAATCGGGGGAACAACCCCGACAGGCGGATCTCCTTAGCTACCCGAGACGAGAGAGCGATGTATGAGGATGTAGCGTGACTCCGGTTTCTTGACCCGATCCCGATTCCAAGTTGCTCGCGCGCTCGTGCGCGCAAGCGTGCGAGACCGCCCTCTCTGTTCCGTACGACACTCTCCGTTCAACTCCGTTTCTGTATTCCGTTCGGCTCTTCTCGCCACCGACCGGGATTAATCGCGCGCGCGTTGCGCGATCGGTCCGTGACTTCGTTCGGTTTTCGGTTCACCTCTTGCCGACGCGTACGTCGCCGACGGCTACGACGACGACGACGACGAAGACAACGACGAAGACGTGTGCTACTGCTGCTCAATCGGCCGCGCGCCCAGGACGAGCGCAATGGTATTAATATTCCCCGTATATCTCTCGCCCGTGCGTTTCTCAACGACGCTCCCGCTGTCACGCTCTCTCCTTCCTCTTTTTTTCCCTTTCGAGTTAACGTTTGCGAGCGCGAAAGCGTCGAGGAATCCTAAGGCGACGCGCCCCACGGCCCACACACCGGCACTCACTTCGCTTCTGTTCCAGGAGACGCCGAAGAGCAGCAAGGAGAAGGCGAAGAACGGCAAGGACGTCGACGCCGTTGACGAGGTGAGGTTATATTGTCCTTCTCTCTCTCTCTCCTTTCAGTCTCCTTTCCTCCTCACTCGCCGCGAGGCTACTTCTGTCATCGCGGATTGTCACCGTCTACGATAGCTCCCGCGTGCGATTTTGCACGACGCATGTGTTGCTGCGAGTCTTGCTCCAACGAATGCTCCAACTGGAAATGCACCCCGGTGCGATTCCACGATGACAAACGATGACAGATCGGCCGCATGGCTAACCCGACATTTTGCATATTTTACTTGCTTTTTGTCCGTTATCGCGATACGAGGACCCTTTTGTGCATAAGAATCAGATGCATTAGGTATTTGGATTGTGTGTAGCGATCATGTGGCTTTTTCCTCTAATGCAGCAACGTGAAAAATGGAAAATTTCTTCATTATTTTCAATAGTGAAAATTGATACTTTTTTTACATTTCCGTACGTTAGGAAAAATTATATGATCGTTATCCGATATATACTTGACTCTTTGGGAATTTAAAGACACATATTATAAAGCAGGTCATTGAAAAAAGGTATTTTAAGTTATCTTCAAAGATAACTGATATAGTTATCTTTGTAATACATTGATTGTCGGTGCTACATAATGTAGTCTTGAAAAAATAACAGTATAATTTTGTTTTTCACTTTGAGTTTGTCGATTCACGTGACATAGTACAGTTGCACTGTTTATATAATATTTAATATGATTTGTAGCTTTTACGTCCAACTATTAAGTGTGAAAGAATATTTATATAATCAATGTTAATAATATGCTGTTATTTTATAGATAACATCCTTAAAAAAACTGATAATTTATGAGTCTAGAATGACAATGGGAATGCAGGAAGCAAAAGAAAAACCGTTCTATGTGGTCAGAATTCATTTTCTTTCAAATGTACTCCAAAAGTATTAAGGCTAATTCTACAATGCGCTTTTTGTTTCCTGTTTCTTGCTGTTTGTCTCTTGCCTTCTTGATCAAAAAGGCAAGAGACAAAAAAGAGATAAACAGCAAGAAACAGGAAACAAAAAGCACATTGTAGAATTAGCCTAAATGTGATTCACAAAAAACATTAAAATTAAATAGACGTCACAACTTTTTATGTACATACATTAAATATCATATGATTATATAAGTATGAATATGTTTGTAACACATATTTTATTTCTCAGTTACAAAATTTCTCTCACGAGAATGTAAACTATTATTGATTAAAGATAGAAAATTATGGATAACTTTTCCTTATTAAATTTTTGCAAATTTAATGTAGAATCTTTCTTAGATATCACAGTTGTACATTGATGACAAAAGTACTATATTCTTAATATTGTTAATTTTATTTATTGTGTTACTATATATTTTCTAAACAAATACTATCCTTTTGCCAATCAGATACATTCAATCATAAAAAAAATAATCTTGATATTCATCAAAGGACAATTAAAAGGAGAGTGTATGTGTCTGTTAGCTTAATTTATCTAGTTTGTTTATGTACTAAACATCATTTTTTAAATCTATATTTTTTTAAATAACAACAGAATTTTTTTTAATGAATACCATTTGTTACAGATTGAATGTATATGACTGGTAAGAGGATGGTATCTGTTGGACAATTAAAATTTAATAGTGATAGAATATTTTAATTGTCACATAGTCATTTCTCTATCGTTTTTAGTAATTTCTTAGCATCGAGCGGTAAATACATTTTTAACAGTAGCTAAAGCTAGAAATGTATTGTGTTCACAGCTAGGTGATTGATCGTTTAATGAGCAATCTAATCGCGAGCATTTATTCATCGAGCAGTCAGATAACGAAAGTTATTGTATCAGAGTTGTAACTGTTCTGAGCTAGATGGCGCTCTCGCAATACTTTAGATTCGTAACTAAAGATAAACAATGTTTTGGCATCTAAATAATTAATTTTTAAAAATAATATTTCTTATATTTTCAAAACATTAATCATAATCGATTAACTCGTAATTTCTATTTTTATAGCTATTTATAATATTTAAACAATTAAACTTTGGAATTAAATTTGAATTAAATTAAACTTAATTGATTCGACTAGTTCGCAGTAAAATTTTTAATTATATATTATAATTCATTATTCTCAGTTTAATTCATATTTTTTTTCATATTAAAGTTTATTCAATTTTAAATTATATAAAATTAATAATTCATTATTCTCAGTTTAATCTTTTTTTCATATTAAAGTTTATTCAATTTTAAATTATATAAAATTAATAATTCCATTATTTCTCTACTATTTTAAATTGATAATTTTATTATTAATGAAAGTTTATTAAAGTTACACTAAGAACCGATTGTTCCATCTTCGGATAAAGATAGTAATTACTATTTAGTAATTTATCCAATTAAAAAAAAGAGAACACAAGCAAGAGAGGGATTAAATTGAATCCAGTCTGAAAATATTTAGATATAATAAATAAGAACAAGTGTCAATTAAATATAAAAAATTAAGAACGCAAAACTAATTTTGACGTATAGTGATATAATATATATTAATCAAATAATTTTACAAATAATGTTTCCCAGTAAAGTCGAATAAAAATTAATAACATTGAACAAGAAAAATTATCGATATAAGAATTAAATAAATATAAAAACTAATCTATTTTTTAAGAAAAAAACATGGAACATTAAATGATCGACTAAACGTCCATTACTATACGTAATAAACATTACATGATATTACAAAAAATATGATACTTATGTCTGTTAATGTAAATAAGCAGCGTAGTAAAAATACTAGCAATTAGGCATTATTTTGTCAAGGAGGCTTAATAATTATTTGTTTAATAACATAGATATATTTTTTTACTGTGATAATATATAATACAATATTTTTTGTATACCATACATATATTTTAAATATCAGTATGCAGTAAACTCAACTTTAACCTATTTTAGCATTTTATGTTTCATTAATTAAAACATGCAACCATATATATAGTTTTGAATATATTAATATGAGATAGAAAATAAATAAATAATTTAAATATATAAAATAATTTTTTAAACCAATATTTAAACAAGATATATGACGTGTATGTATATGTTGATGATTTTTTTAGACCGTAATTAACTCGTAAAAAATATCGTCAAAATATACTATATCGTAAAAAAAATTGTTTTTTAACTGAATATATTTTCTGCAATAAACATTTTTATTTTTTTTATAAACTTGTCGCCTGGTATTTTAGTGTGTGATTTTTCGTGCAGGGTAATATTTCAGAATTAAATGCGCTTTTCCTCTATGAAAATTCAATTGCGTACGAAATCGTTTTGCATAATTTGTTTGTATTCTCATTAACATTAAGTTCATCTTCGATCCTGCATGAATTTTACATTTCGTATCTCATCGATATAGAATCGATATCACATGTTAATTTTGCACGTAACGATAACGTGACGTTACGTAAATGTTTATTTGCATCATTAACATACGCGGTTTCACCTCGCTCATTCTGTCAACTATACGAATATGAAGATCGAGTATGAGCAAATTGCGTTCTTTTACTCTATCTTCATGATACGTTATTTGGATCATGTCATTATTTATTTATCAAAATAATAACGTTTGTCACAGATCGTTCGCTAATAAGTACGAAACAGTTCTGAAGAAATCAGCAAAGATTTCCATAAATTTTACAGAATGGTTCCGATATTGATTTACTATACTTTTCCCCCTTTTTGCTTCCCTCGATGATTAGAGGCATCACTAGCACGAAATACGAAATTGATCCGATGCCAAATTGCATACGCGAACACAAACGCGTATACACACATGCGTGTGCAGCTGGTATTATGATTATTCATGGATACTTATTTAATCGTTTGACGCCGCATCCGCCACGTGAATCGTGTCAAACTTTAATTCGTCAAACTGATGTATACAAGAAAGTTGAAGTTAAGGACTGTTCTGGTAGTTAAGTCAGATTTTATCCATAAATTCGAGTACGTGTGCGCGCAATTCTTTTTTTGTTGGCAGCGTCAGCCGACACCTGACGATGTGACGCTGACAGTTGCGCACGTGACACGACATATTTCTAAAATAAGTGTCGCAAGAAAAATTATATGAAGCTCGAAACGGCATGACCGCGGTGCGCTAGAGTGGAAATCGCATTTGTATGTTCTCTCCAAGTGATGCAATTTGCGCCGCGCATTAGCACAAACACTTTGTGTATTACATGTGTGTATATATATGTATATATGTTGGACCGGTACATACACACGCGACTTGTCACTTTGTCGTGGTGCTTTTACGCGCAATTTTTCGGAGATGATTCTTGTCGAAATTTTCCGTGCTAGTAATGTCTGCTTTCAATGTATTGGGTTGGAACAAAAATTTGTAGCGCTGTGAACTTTAAAAGCTTTCAAGCAGCTGTAACTTCGTAACTTCGTTAAAAATGAACGCAATTTATAAATTTAAAATAAAGATTTTTAAAGCTTTAAATTTCTACTTTCGAAAGATTACTATGTCTTTTGAGTTGCTGCGCGTGTTTGATCACTTATATATAGAAAAGTACGAGCTGTACCATGTAACGTGCTCCAAGAAAAAATTTGCGAAAATTTTCGACTTTTAACATGCAAATTTTCCATACAAAATTTTATTTTCCTAAGATTTTTTATTGCTATGAGTTATCGTGGATTAAATAAAAGAAGTATTTTGTCTTAATTCCGCATAACTTTGTTAAAAATCATCACGCACCGCAATTTAATAAACGGATTTTTAAAGCTAGAACTTTGTTTTATCGAATGATATATTATACTTAATTGCCAAATTTTTTTTAAACAAATACACATGATACAGATAAAATAGTGTTATAAATTTTTGTTCCAACTCAATAGATTAATCTTGACTTTGGTTAAATTTATTCTTCATCCCTTTTTAGTTCCAAGAATTAAAAAAAGATGAGTAAGTTGAACTAAGATTAAAGTTGATTTACATTGGTAGAAATGGGTATAAATAACATTGCGCGCAATAATATAGATAAAATATAAATACAAACGACAATATATATAATATATATATATATATATATATTCGCACAGATATATGTATATTTAAGCACCAAGTAAGATCCGTTTTGACCGAATATATGGGAATTATCTTATTTAATTAAAACTGTAAAATAATTTAGTTTCAATTACGTACAATTAAATACAATATTAACATACAATACAATATTAACTTTGGACTACAGTCGGATCATTTATAATAGAAAAACGGAAATTTTTTGGTTGTACTATTTGTATAATTAATATTATAAAAATTCTAAATTGTAGGTAAAAAAAAACTTTGAACTTTCCTCTGTCAATCGTCAGAAGGCACAGGTTTACTTTTATATTTTAAACAAAATACTTCAAAACTTAGATATAATTTTTATAGTTGTAGTTGATAGCTTGTAGATTAATTTTATACATAAAATTTGTTATTTTACTATCTTTTTTAAAATTTTAAGAAGAAGACTTACTTCTCCATGTATCTAATTCGTGCTCTTCTAACTCGTCCATTGTCACCGACGGACTGGTATAATACATCTGTAGTATTTTTATGAAATCCGTTATAGTCAGCATGCCAACGAACTGCTGCCGGGAACTGTCCCACAACGGTGCGGCCCTCACCCCTGAAAATATCTCGATATCTTCAAGCACAACGAGCCACAAATTTCTTTTAATCTTAGGCGAAAAAGTAAACTTACCATTATAGACGAGAGCGAAGAAGGCCTTTTTAACGAGTAGATGAGTGTCAAAGACGACCAGCTTGGCACTGGTCGGTATTAGGTCGTAGCATTTGTGGAACTTGAAGAACTTGACGAAGATCTGCGACTCGTCCTCCTCTGAAAGTCCAAACAGTTCGCAGTAGAGAAGAGCCTTCTGGTTTCGACGAAGCATTTTCGCGCGGAGATCTCGTCGGGGCGATTATTAAAACTTATATGCGGTAACTTGTATCAAACGCAACTTATCCCAGTGCTTGCGTATATAATGCAAATGTTTAATTAATAACCTATAAATTGAGAGTTTTGCACTGTAATTTTGAAATGTGAGCACATTTGAAAAAGCAGCGTCACACGGTTTTTTCTCCACGGTTTTTTCTATGAAATTGGAAAAATACTTCAGAAAAATACTTTCGGTTTTTTTTTTTTTACAGCAATATCACTTTTGATAGGTAATTTTCATTTGGAGCAAACGTCAATGCTGAAATTCAGTTAATACACGCACTTTGATAATATAACACCGATCTCAATATGTGACCCAATTTGAAGTTCGAATGGGTTAACGATATTATACAACGCAGTAATGGAACTTGATTAAATGATCGATAAATTGCGATTAACCGTCTCGGAAGTTCGATTATATGTCCGAAGAGAGACTATACCCGTGAAATATCATTGATAGCAGGTTCAATATTTAAAAATACACGTAATAGATAAAGGGCCACGGTAATTGTAAGCAGATAAGATATTGTTGCTTGCTAGAAGCGACGAATAATACTACAAGGAAAATAGTAGAAAATTGCATCAGAAGAATAATTTTTTTTATAACTATGTATTATCTCTTATTAGCTATGTGACGTTATAAGAAAAAAAGGAGAGTTCCGGCTTCTGAGAATTAAATCAAGCGCAAAATGGAGATAAAATAAATGCATTTAAATCTATATACTCAACAGATTTAGATTAAAATTAATTGTATTATAACACGAATAATGCGATTCAGAATTAATAACACAACTCGGTATTTCAATTACTGAGAAGAAAATCAAGAGAAGAAGGAAATTATCGAACTGGGACGTAGTTGTTTTTTATACGCCGTCAAAGGAAAACGTGTTCAGAAACGGTAAACGAGAGACGGACATGATAACAACAACAGACTTCACATTGACACAGCGATCGCTTCAGTAAAATATTCAATGACACTTTCATAATCACGCAGGCGTCTGCGATCTGGTCGTTAGACAGACCAGGGAACACGACTACGGTGCGACTAACCGGAGAACGCAAGGAGAACGCGGCAAGGAATCACGAACAGCTGGCGGCGACCAAAGCAAGTTGAAAGTACTATCGATGTGTGTGTGTATCGTGTTGCACGTAGGCACATCCGGAACGAATGTATCAGCCACTCGAAACCGCAGCCTCTGTTTCCCATAACGGAGACTTCACAACACGCGTGTACGATTCGTGGAAATATCATGTCGGGACGATCTATCGGATGAAAAAATCGTATTGCGAATTCCTTCGAGTCGATCCTGCTTGTTCTCGTTACGAAAACATTCTGATAGAGTAGAACACCTATTACAAGCATTTCGATGGAAACTCCGACCTAGAACTGAGATAATATTGACATTCATATCAGTCACTAGTGACTGATCTCGACTAGGTGATTCGGTTGATTGAATTAACTGAGACGGTGGAGTGCAAGAACAATGTGAAACTTCATCGATTAGGTACGTTTCGCAAACATGAGCTACGCTTAGCAGGAAAAGCAGCTTTGCAAATATTGTAAGATTCTTTAATCCTCCGTAAACCAATAGTTTTTTCACTGTTTTTCTAGTCCAATCAGGTTACTGACGCCTGGTTGTGTATGTATTTTTTAAAGATTAAAAAATCTGAAAAAATTCTAATACACTCTTTCAACATTCAAGAATATGATTTTACAATAATATGACTCAAAATGTTTCTCATTTTATTTACGTGTCCAAACTTAAGGCAGAATAATTCGAAAGTGCAAATGTCTTCAAAGTCCTGGTTGGACCACGAAAAGTTAATGTAATAGGTTCTTGTCCTTAGCTCCTCAAGAATCTAAACAAGTATAAACAAGTCATATTAAAGAAACATGTAACAATTGCATAACTATTTTTTCCATGCTGCCTATTAATTTATATATTTCAATCCAATAATGCATTGAAAACAAAAACCAATCATTTATAAAAAAAAATCTTACAAGTCTCAAAGCTGCGTCTTTCTACTGAACGCAACCTATATTTATGAAACATAGTACCTCATCCCCAGCGCTGTCGACAACTCGCTATGATCGTACTACGTCGCGGTACCTTTGGAGAGGATCCAAGCGAGCTCGTCCTCGAGGGGCGGGTTCTCCACCTCGAACTCCTTGATGAGGTCCTTCGAGTATACGGGATCATCGTCTTGGCTCCACCAGACAGCCGCGACCTGTCTTAAAGTGGCGCGAACGCTCTCGGAGTCCGAATAGTAGTGCAAGGCCAACATTATTTAAACGTCGATCTCTGGTGGCCAACAAACATCCTGTCTCGTAGTATCAACGAAAATTTGCTTGAAATGCTCGCAACTGCCATATCTTCCTCCTCAGGTACCTCGGGATCTTCCCCTGGTTCTTTGATCCAAGAGAAACGAATACGTCGCACGAGTTACTCATGCTTCTATCTTGGCCTCGTAATAATATTGCGGCATTAGACGATATACGAAAGGTCGAGTCTTTTTCTAATTTATCAACAAATATCCTGGCAACTCTCGATTCTTTTTCACCAATAGTCTTTCTCTCGTCCCCCTCTCCAATTGTACGACGAATCTCCGATCTCTTTGTTGCTCTCCACGCAGATTTCCCACGAATCGTCAGCCTCGTTGCTGGCGAACATCACGACTGCCCAGTCGATCCATCGTTAACGGTTTGCTCCGGCTATCTCTCTTTTGCTTTCGCGTTGGTTTTTGCTTTCTCCTTCTCTTCATCGTCATCGTCGTCAAACCATCGTGCCAAGAATAACCGTCGCTGGTATGTCTTGCCAAAAGAGCGAAGCGCGCCAAGTTTCGCATCGTTTCCTTTCGTTAGGACGTTTGTTTTTTTTTTTTTTTT
>NW_017280255.1:1796071-1809388 GCF_001594065.2 Cyphomyrmex costatus | reverse complement strand
TATATATATATATATATATATACTCGTACATATCCAATTCCATTCGATTGCTTATAACTTTAATAAAAATAAATTTATTGTAAAAAAATCTTGTTTTTTATCAAAACTTAAGGAACGTAATGGTATTAACTAAATGTGTGTATGTGTGTATATATATGTCTAAATATTTTAATTAATAGAAGAGTTATATTATTATATATAAGCAATAGAAAAAAATACCACATTGTTAACAGAAAGCCGTATATGCCATACTCAAGCTCGGTTTTTTATTTTTTGATTAACTTATGATTTAGACTTAATTTCATCTAACTTGATTATAATATAAACCTTGTGTTTTTCTAGATATGATTAATCACTAAACTAATGGTTTTGTGGTGTGGTATAATTTAATAAAAGTTACTCGCTACAAAATCATCAGTTTGGTAATTAATCATACCTAAAAAAAAGTCGACGCGATATAAAGTGCACAATACAATATTTACATTATTGTTAGATTAAGTTTAATCAAAAAATGGAAGGACCAAAGTGGCAACGGAAAAGCTAACTCCTCTTAATACGAACTTTTTTCTCTTTAGTGGCATTAAAGATCTGATCACTTTTGACTCAGAAATTATTCATGGGTAGATATTTTTTTTCGATTAGCGGGAAGTTGAAGAAATAACATTTGCGTTTTAAGATATTCCGTGGTATCTAGAGAGAGAACCAATTGGAATTTTAGACATGGCGAAAGCATGTGATTTCCCATCGTACCGTGATTATTTTCGGGCTACTGTAGATTCTTTCGCGCGACGTATGCAACGCTCTCGTTAATGAGATCATATACAAAAATCTCGTCGGTTGTCCCGCCTACCCGATAAAACCAGCCATGCGGTGAAGAACGGCGTATCTTTCTCTCTCTATTTCGAGCGTCGTGCAAATAGAAAGCGTGCTAATAATAGTCAATACTGATGGGGTGCATTCCAGGCACTTCTGTACGCGTCGACTTTTTCGGCGGCTTAGGTACCAAAGAACCCAGGTGAAATTAACTAGACTTTTTCTGAAAGTAGCGAGATTTTCTAGTGAGAGGGTCGAGAAAAGAGGAAATTGCAAAGCATACTCGAAATTATTATAACATGAGATTCTAGGATCATGTTGAAGAAACAGGTAATATGAAACATCTGTGTGTTACTGAGGCACTTTCTTTTGAGGGTTTTGAGAAAAAAAATTTAATTCAGACCCGAGGAAAAAATCAATACTATATCAAATGTAATTTTTACTGATAAAATTTTATGCTAAATATTAAAAAAAATTATTAGGAAATTATTGAAAAATATTTGACGTAGAAAAATTAAACGAAAAAATATTAAGTAAATAGAACGGTGCAATTTTATTCATCACAACTAGAGTTTCATTCTCAAAAGGATTGAGAAGTCCAAGTGAATTTTCCGATATGGCGATTAAAAATTGAATAAACGCCCGAGAATAATTTCATAAAGTATATAAGAATCGAGCGTGGGAGTCAACATACATGTACACTTAAGGGTTGAGAAAGGGCGATGATCCGTGGGTCACGCGTTCTATAACATATATTTTCACCTTGGAATTCCTCGATCATTTCCGAAAATAGGCCACGGCTGGAATAACTGTAGCGTCAGATCGACCAAAAGTTATGCTTCCTGTGAAACCGCAATCGACTTCCGTACCGCAAAATATAACGGCCGCTTATATACATATACATTATTCGTTAGATTGACGTACAACAGTGAGGTGGATACGTTTAGCATGTGTCATCGTAACGCGATGACAAATTGCGGATATAGCCATGGCGTTACGTCAAATAATAGCGATAATCGATTTACGTAGAATTGTCGGACACGATGTCCAAGAAATAATAGAACGATGCTGTAAATATTCCGTCGAATAACCGAGACTGAGAAAAATTCGAAACGTAATATCTAGATATATCGGACAGTAATCTTCATTCACTGAGAAAAATTTTGGTCCAATGAATGATCATTAATCAATGTTCAACTTAATAATGTTATTTACGTTAATTAATGTCCAATTATTCATTGATACAATAACTAAATTCATTTATATAATTATATATTCATTCTTGCTAGTAATAGTTTTATAACCTAAGAATTCATTGGACCAATTTTCATTAATTGAAGAAATATTTTATTGTATTTACGTACAGTTTTGGTTCAGTGAGTTATCGTTAGAATATCTATGAAATAATACATTAATAACGAAAGATTTTCATCGACTTTTTTTCTCGAGAATTTCTAATATAGTCGGGAGAATGTAAATAAAGAAAAATATTCACGCACGTTGAATAATACGCGCTATGCCGATAGACAGGTGTTCGGTTTATTTACATTTTTTCCTAACTCACGAGTTTTTCATTAAGAGATACAAAAAGTTCTAACGTTTGTCTTCTCGCGCATATATTACTTTTAACATTTAAGAAAATGATAATGATAAAATTAGCTTCTTCCTACGCAACCGAATTGCGAAATGTGCTATGACAAAATTGATCGATAACACACAGAAGAAAACACAATTACATTCAGAGAGAAAAAAACAGTAGAAGCTATAAAAATAACAATTACTATAGAATTATACGTAGAATTAATATACGTAGGTAATTAAACTGTTTTATAATTTTTTATTTTATAAAATAGTGTTTTCAATTATGTATATTTATTTATTAAAAATATAATAATAACTGTAACAGTAATTATTGTGTTTTATCTGTAGATAAATTAATATAGGTACACTAAAAAAATTGGTTTATTCGATTAAATTGATTTTGTTTGTCTTTATTCCTTCTGATGAAAAATGAAACATTATATTCGATTCAAATATTATACATTCTCTAATAAAAGAAATAAAGTTTAAAATTAATTTAGTCAAAAATGACTTATTTATTTAATAAAATAATATTTATTTAATAAAGTGAACTATTTTTTTCTCAGTGTATGTATATTAATTCCACAGATAAAACATAGATATTACTTTTGTAGTTATTATCATTGTATTTTTCTCTGAGTATATTACAGGTACTTCTTTATATACAAATTCTAGATGGATTGTACAATCATTTATAATACATAGAACATAAATACGTGTCACACTGTAGAAAATCATTATTTTTGCGTGGATATACAATTTGCATCTATATAAGTTTATTTGGAAATAGTCCGTTATTTATATACGGCATGTTATATTTATATTTTTCGGATTGTAAAGCTTCTCATATATTTCTATTCCTTGTGCTTATTCGTTATTTCGTAAAACGGGAACTCAGAAAATTGTAGTTTAACGTCTGTAAATTTACTACGTTATATATATATATATGAGACTATACATAAAATCTCGTCGTGAATTGTAGATAGGTGGAATTTGAATTGGGCTCAATAACAATTGGATGTCTTGTTGATAAAATATGTAGCGGACACACGTCATATTTGTCACTCGTTAATAACCATATGTGACCACGACAAGCCGGCGACTCCTGCATGTTTTCGCATGCACGATACATGCATACGTTGCACCTCCCACAGGTATTCAGAAATAGTAACCGGGCATTGTCGTTTCGTCACGCGGCGCCTAAAGCCGCTTCATCATCATTTGTTAGGAAATACAAGTATGACAGGGAAGTGAGCTCGGCGTGTACAAAAGACTTCGCTGCGTTCATAATTGTTCTATTGACATGTTTTCTGTTAATACCGTAACAATTTATCGCACAGATGAAGATACATTTCATTCATTTATTAACAATTATCACAACGAATATTTCAACAAGAGTTTAGAGAATCCGGTTTGAAAAATTACTTCTAAATTTTTAACTAAATCAAAAATAAATTGAACCGATTACATTTTTTCATCAAAACCTTGTATTTTTTGTAACGCAAAATAAGTCTTTAGTGCTAATATTATATAAGATTCAAAAAATGTTAAATTAAGGCCCGTTTTCTAAATATTAAGCACTTTCTCGTATGTGATTTAATTTTATAATAAAATATTATACTGAAAGAAAAAAAATGAAGAAATTTCAGTTTGAACTGAGAAGTATGAAAAGAAAGTGTATCTAACAACAAATTCAGTTGAACACACTGATGCATATTGATATCATCATACATAAATTGGCGTAAAGGTATATCTTAATATAAATTTAGAAACGATATCAAACCACGAAATTCTTGGTACACTTTATTGTATACTATTAAGTAAATTAGTAAAATATGTACTTTATCATTCGAAATATTTGCATTTCACTTTACATTCAAATTGATCAGTGCACAATAGTTTTAATATGCAAATATAGCACCAGTGCGTACTAATACGTCTAACCAAATTCGCTAATAGTTTTTCCCAGCCCATCCTCGCTCGTCAGAAGGTTGGTCCAGGAGCGAAGTCTTTCTAGGCGAGCCTCTCCTCTCGTGCCGATCGTACGAAAACGTTGGAAAGAAACTCGCGACATGCATGTGCATGTAAGATGAAACGTAATTCCTCATAATTAGCGTGAGGGTTAAGGTCGTACGGTGGTGGCCTTGAACGATCGGCGTCGATCGGACGGCGACGGCGGCGACGGCATGCCGCGAGAGCCGATCGCGCTCGCCAAAACCTACGGTGTGTGTACACGAGAGTGTCGCAAGTGGCTGGCTGCTGCGATTCTCGGTCACGAGTACACGCCTGCCGCTCGCCTCTGACAGTGCGCTCTCGTCGCCGTCGCCGTCGCCGTCTCGAACTCCGACTCCGGCTCCAACTTTGATTCCGACTCCGCGAAACGCCTCTCGGAAACGATCCCGGGCGTCGCGACGTCGGTGACGTTGTCGCATCGCATCTTTTACCTCGCCGCTTACACGACGTCTTGCTTGGAGTCTATTTTTTTTTCCCCTTTTTTTCTTCCTCTTTCTCTTTCTCGGCCACTGGCATCGCGACGGGCGAGTTGTCGCCCGAAGGGACTCTCTCTCGCGCGGACGAGAGAAAACAGTGTCGTCGACGATTTCTCGCGAACGAAGAAAACCGGACGAAGAGAGGTGACACACGTTCCTCCTTTACGGCGCGTCGCGAGTAGTGCGATCCCCGAGTGCTGCATCGTCGCGCGCGCGCGCCTTTGTCCGTCCCGCTACGAGAATATTCCGCGCTGGACACACATCCGCGTGGGGAATATTTATATCCCTTCGCGGGGAGATGCCGCAAATTCTTCCGAGTTTCACGAGGCTCTGAGAAAACGCCCGCTTTCCGTCGTTCTCGCGAGTCGCGAGAATCCCTTCTGCGTTTCAGAGCCGCTCGCTCAGAGAATTAGTCAATGTTTCACGTATAAGAGATAAATATACATTTGATCCACAGGTGAGACAATTCTATCGTTGCGAAAGTTACATTTGTCTACCGCAATATACATGTTTTTGTTCGCAAAAGATATGATTCGTGAGCTTGAAAATTACGCTGAGAAAAAAGTAAACTATAGGCCGCGCATAACTACTCAAAGTTACATTATTATGAATAATGAATATTAAGTTACAATTATGAATAATGCATCAATACGACTGTAATCTTGGAAAATGTATTCAACAATAATATCGTGATATAGAGAATCTAGATAAAGAACGTTTAATGTGAAAAATACAGTTCTTGAAAAACTTAGCTATCGGTTTAACTGCAAGTTACGTCATGTCGGACTTCTTTTAAAGATTGGTACCGGGAAATATTGAGTTACAAAACATCGCGTGACGGCCAACGACAGAAAGATAATATTTACTGTCGCGTCACTTTCGATTGTCGACTAAAATACTCGCAAGTGTGAAGCGCCGGATCCATTATAGAGTCTGCGGTGGCTTTTCCTAATCTTGGATAAGGGGGAAGGCCTACTTCTCGCCCAGATATACTTCGTTCTACTATCTTATTTTTGAACACACGTCCAACTTCACGCGCGTAAATTGGCTGTGGAGAGAATTCATCATTGTTGTAAATAGATCGAGCGTGACACGTGTACTTGTTATTAATCGTTGAAATAGTTTATCTCGTCTCGATCATCAAACTGAAAATTTTACAATATTGTTACGCTAGAAATGTCCTAGATCGAGGATTATGTAGCTTGAAAGTTCGACTTTGTCTCTATGAGTGTACGGAAAGTACAGTCTTGTTAAAGTATTTATAAATTTAGTTACGTGGGAAAACGATTTTGCTGAAGTATCTAAAACTTTAGGTAGAGATCTGAAAATCATTTTATTGAATCATCAAAATACGATGAAAACTCGAACATGGTAAGCAACGCTGCAAAATGTTTTGACATTCTAGTAAACAATTTGAGCGTTCAACATAATTATTTTGACAGTTTTAACAGAATTATTTTCAGATCTATGTGTCTAACTTTATTTTAAATATTTCAGCAAAACCGGTTTTCCATGCAGATCTGAAAATAATTTTGTTGCACCATCAAAATAATTATGTAGTAAACTCAAGCATGATAATTAAACAATGCTGTAAAAAGTTTTGACATTTTGCAGTAGTTTAAGCGTCCTATATCCTAATTATTTTAATGGTCCAACAAAAATTATTTTTAGGTCTAATTAAAGTCAGATACTTTAGGTAAACGTTTTTTTCCATTTAGAGACAGATCTGAAAATAATTTTGTTAGATCGGAATAATTATGTTTTTTTGAATGCTAAAGCTGATTTCTATAGAATATAAAAACTTTTAGCAGCATTGTTCATTACGTAGTTTCAGTTCTACATAATTAATTTGATAGTGCAAAATTATTTTTTTATCTATACGTTGCTTAAATTTTTAGATACTTTAGTAAAATGATTCTTTTGTGTGCATATTTAGTAGTCTAACATGTTTACAAGTCTTATCTTTCTCGTTTTTTGGAAAGAAGACTTTCGGCAAGACTTTTCTCACGTCATTGCACTCTTATGACGGGAAAATCGGTTTGACACTGTGGACTTGAACAAAAAAATTCCCAACACGTTCCTGGAGTTATTTCGCGGAATATTCTCAGGCATGCATTCGGGGATGCACTCTCAGGTGCCGGAGGGAAGAAAGCGGATATTCCCGGTAGTAGGTGAAGTGGATCGACTGTTCGACGGCTGTGTGATTGAGATCCTCTTCGTCCCGTGAGAAGGGAGAATCGCGAATGCGAGGATCATGTTGCGTCCTCCTACCGCTACGAAACCGTTTTTCCTGCGGCTGGCTGCCGCCCTGTGCCGATAGTGAAATTCCTTCCTGGGCCGATCGTTGTTCCGGAAATCGCACACTGGTATGCAGAGTAAAATGCAAACGTTCAGCGGGCTCGCCTTTGGAAACGTGTTCAAGAAAAAGGCAGGTTTCCCACACTGCGCCGGTTTTGGTTGATGCGTTCTCTTAATAAAATATTTTTAATAGATTTAAATGTGGCATCTTTTTACATGAATCTGTTTTCTATACGATCGTAGAGTGAAAACTGAAAGCTAGATCTAGAAATTATTTTAAAAAATGTGGAAAATTTAATATTGTTTTATTCAATATCTTTGTTATTCTTACGTCATTGTGTTATTAATTATATCATGATTACTATAGAATTTACATTTTTATCTTCTGATATGACACGTTTAATCGAAATAAAAAGTATTTTATTTATTGCACAAAGTATATATGGTGATCATATACTATTTTCTTTTTTAAAACGATTAAACATGATAATTCATACATTAATTAGTATTTTCTTATTTTAATTGGCAAATATGTTCAACGAACACACACCGTTTGTGGATCTGTCATTTTTTATTTATTTACACTTTTACGCAGCAATTTCACAAATTTTGAGCTTATTATCTATGGACATTGTCGAGTATCAACATACTATATCTTTAAATAATTTTCAGTAAGATAATTCTTTTATTTTGCTGGCAGTTTAATGTGCGATGATTAAAAAGCAAGATCTTTTCTGATTTATCGGTGTATATTTATCACATGTGACCGATATGATAACCAAAGATAGAATAACTTTTTAGCACACGATATATTCGATTGCGCGGAATAAAACGTTTATATAGATGACTGCGTATGATTGATATCGAACGCGTATTAATTTCGTATAGATATAGAGCATCATTGTAAATAACGCATGAAAGTATCTCGTAACACACTTAACGTGAGACTCAAGTTCCAAAATATTAAAGATTATTCACGGCAATCAAAGCGATGCAATCAGTAAGTTGCAAAGATTAATGATTTCTTAACTCCTTTGTTTATTAATTAATTAAATTAAAAGAATTATGTACAACTTAAATTTGAATTTATTAAATTCGACGTATAACTAAATGTTCGCTTATTGTAACAACAATTCAATTTTAAATATTATTTCAGTACATATATTTTTATTATTGTCTTATTATTTACATACGTTTGAATAAATTATAATATATTTAAATATGCACCATTGCAAAATATTAAAATTATTCCAGTAGAAATTAATACATATTACAATTTATATTTTCAACAATAATTACGTAAATCCTAAAATAAATGAAGTTTTTAATCCCACGCACGAATTATAGCTTTATGAATATCATGCTTATGGCATTAAATCAAGTTGAGTGTATATATTTAATTAAAAAAATTAATATTTTTGAAATAGGGTGAATCTAATCATATATTATGAGTATATATAGCTTGAGATAAAAGATAGAAATCTACAAACCAGAACTTGAATCATTTTATTAAAAACAGGGCAAAACTGTATATCAAACGGTACTTCGCACGTAATCATTCTCTTTTATCGTTACTGCTACTGCATTCATTCGAAATAATGAATGGCTTCTGATGAAAACGAGAAATACCATTAGGAAGATGAAAGAAATGAAATGCGTTTTACACGTCCCTCAGTCCCTCAGGCGGAAATTCTTGGTAGAATAAGAGCTGTAATAGTAATCTTTGACCGTGAACTTCCAACACTGACCGACCTTTTCTCGCGAAAAAACATTAATTATAAACCATTATTTACTCATATAAAGCCAATCAATTGACAAAAGTTAATTTACTCCAAAACGCAATATATACACGTTGCAAAAATAAAATAATTTCTTTACATATTTTGTATTAGAATGGAAGTTATAATAATGCTTTAAAAATTATATTATGCGTGTGACTTTAGATTTTTGAATAAGAATACAATTTTTGTAATGTATTATTATTTTTTAACAGTGTTTCAGAACAGTGTTTTTGTAGATAAAATAATTTTGTATTTTAAAACAATTAAAATGTTTTTTTGGGTAATAAGCTTTTTAATCTGAAGCGATAAAGTATCCTTTGATAAGCTGCTTCGTCGCGCGAAATAACTTCCGCATTATCGCACGTTTATGACGCGCGTTTTACGAATCTTTTTAAAACTCTCTCAGAGAACGATAGAGAGTGTAAATACTAGATTTCATTGGGGGACAATGTGTATAGGATCAACTTTGTTTATCAAGTGTACGTGATCGCATGCGCATATTCTGAAGACGCTGCAGCGACATGAAAACTCAGACCGACCAGTGACGGTAACTTCGTAATAGTTCATCAGATCGTGTTTTACATCTATTTTTATCTGCAATGTGCGGACACACACATTCCGCTTTACTACACCTCTTTAGAATACGTTTACTTGCGTACGTGTACTACCTGTCATCATACTGCGCAGATGCGTTATTGATTACGCAATGTTGTAATATTTTATCATTCAGCGTTAGATATTTCGACGAACGAGTTTGAAAGTAAACTGTCATTGAAGAATGTTTTACATGAAAAACTAATTACAGATCAATTTTCCAAACTTTTTTTTCCCAATATTTAAAAATTTTTTATAAGTCACAGTTTTCTCAAGTTCTTGATGTCAACTTTGTGTGAATAAATTACTTTCGTTTAAATTTGCATTAAGAACTCCCGCATCCCATTTCGGTTATTACTGATATAATCGATATAGAATGTATACTGTTGAAAAAGTTGGTAATTGCTAATTAAGATATTCGATGTTAGGCGCGAAAACTTTGAAAGCGGAACGATCGAGAAAGTGAATGATGAAAGCTCGCGTAACTAGTTGGTCGGTTTGCAATAAAGCGAGAAGAAGGGGATCTGATTGGATTCATTATAGGACGCCAACGTGGTTCATTTGTCCGATCGACTTAATCGCACTCCAAGATAAACCAAAACATTTGTCCATGACTTTCTTGTGTGTGTCCATGACTCATTCGCGAATAACCTACTTTATAACTGTAATCGAAGATGATTAAAGGAAACGCTGTTGGTTCACATGTGATTTTTTTACAAGATTCACGCATATATTGCGAGTAAAATAATCAACAATTGTACATGTAATATATCATGTGTATACTTACTGTATGTGTGTGTGTAAAGATATTATTTAAAATCTTCTTTTCTCAATATTAAATTTATTTCATAAAATTCTCATTCAATCATATTTTACCTAAAATTGATAGGTTAGTTCTCTCTATTTTTCAATATTTAAGAAGTCTAACAAATCATATTTCTAGAATTATATTGGTATTATATACTTTTATAAATAAATTATTTTTTAATTTATATTAAAAAATGTTTAATACATGCTTTAATGAACATTCTTTTATTTCTATTTTTCACAATATTAAAAATATTGAATATCAAATTAGACATTTAATTTTATTTAAAAATTTATTTAATATTTAATATTAATAATGTGAAAAAGTCCTTGTCTCTAATTGATTATGTTTGAAAAATTATCTACAACATTGTTTGAAAAAATTAATTTTTTATTAGTCAAAAAGAACTATTTAGAACATAACATGTATAAATATTCTGTATTTCCAATCCTGAAGAGATAAAGAGATCACCTTTAGTTTTTGTACGCATTGATGTGCTATAGATCGTGGATTGCTCATGTTGCTTCTTCGCGTTCCATTTATGTAATAAATCTTATTAGCAAGTGTTGGTATAATTGGTATTTTACCTATATACCTATAAAGCGAGTTGAATTAAAATGCGAAGATAAGTAATTGGATTAAACACGTTAATCACAGTCTCTCCTATTTAAATTTAATTAACACTATAATTTCTTGACTCAATTGAAAATGGAGATTTGGACATTATTATATTAGAAATTTATAAAGAGAATTACAAAAAAAATATATAAAAATTGTTAAAAAAATTTTACAATAAATGTAATTAAATATACAATTGGCTTCAGAAAAAATTTGTATGTTTATTTATAATCGAAATAATAATTCCTTTTTATTTGAATTTTATTTTTAATATCTTTTATCTGCCATAGGCAAACAAGGTGACCGGAGGACCTCCTGTGGGCAACGCACCGCCTCCGCCTACGCTCATCAACAAAATCAAGTATCAACCTGGTGGACCTGTAATCAAAAAGGATAAACGGCAAAGCAGCTCGAGGTTCAACATATCGAAAAATCGGGAACTGCAGAAATTGCCGCTGTTGTCCGGTGAGTGATTCAATCATGAATGTAATTCTTTTTACAATAGTGAGATTAATCTCACGTGATAACTACCATTCCTGTTAGATCAAGTAAAATAATATTAGCGGTCTTTTACATTTCTCACACTTGTATCATTGATGATTCATATCGTGATAAAAATGAGAAGGAAGTATGTCATATCTCGAATGTGTGTTTACGTATTACATATACATCAAACTTGTTTTGCGATTGTTGCAAATGGCTTGCAATCTAAAATTGACTTGATCAACAAGTAACATAAAGAAATCATTGTACAAGAAACTCACATAACATTCCGATCATAATCGAATAATTAGATCAGGATAGAGATCGAATGCGCGGACTATGTAACGAAAAACAAACAACAGAAAAGTGGATAAGAATTAATAGCAGAGAGGATAGGAGAGGAAAGGAAAAGAAAAAAGGGCGGCGACAAATTGGTCCGCTTGCCCTTTCCCAATGTAATGCCGGTCAATCGAGGTTGCGAGACTACCTTCTACGTCAGAGTCTATCGATTGCGTACGGCGAGGGTCGCGCAGGCGCTCTAGATTCATGATTCCCCGTTTTCCCAACATAAACAGTCGGGTTCCACCCCCTCCTACCCTCCTTTTCATCCCCCTGCCGCCGTTTCGACCATCCCTTTCTGATCCTTCTCTTCCAACCGCTCCGAGACCAGCGCCCGAACATCCGCGCGGCATTCTCGCGAGAACCCCACCTGGTTGCGGCTGCTCCACCTGCACAGAATCTCGGCAAGGGGGGTTGTATCGACCTCGTGACCGATCGAGAGATGACCCGCGAGATCCCGGCGAGGACCCTCGAGTTCGTTGAACCTGGTGGCACTTAGGCGAATCTCACCCGCCAGCCTGTCCCCCTCTTCTCGCCGTCTCCCGCCCCTCACGAACGCGGTCACCGGGTTCCGGGGACCTGCCAGCCGCGAGGATGCGCCGCTAGTGCTTGCCGGTGTTTCATAGGGGTGGCTTCGCAGCGCGAACACCCCGAGAGAAAGGTCGAGAAGAGCCTTGCTTTCCCCGGCCGATCGATTGACACGGACGAAGCAACAGATTGTTGCGAGCGTTAAACAACGACGGGAATTAGTGGTGGATGGACTCCGGTGGTGTCAGCGAGCTTGTTATCGCGAATCCGTGAAGAGATAACCCGGTTAAGGGCGCGACCGGCGCTCAAAGCTTAGGGAGAACTTCGAGATCGTTAAGTCTAGCAGAAGTAAATTATTTCGAATGAATGTCGTAAAACATATCGGAAATAATTGATAAAAATAATCTCTTAGTGATTGAATACTTTATAATCCAGTTAAATAAGGATAGCAGATATCCAACAGAGGTGGGGAAAAAAATTCAACTAATCGATGAGTTAAAAAGTTAAAATTTTCCTATTAGAAGTTAGTGAATTCTTTTGGTTAAAATATTTCCGAAAATTGGTGAGTCTGCTGATTTAAAAGTTTCCCAATTGAGGAAATGAAGTTTAGTGAATTTTAAGCTCGAAGGAATTCTCAAAAATTTGGTGAGTTCTATAATTTACAAACAATGTTTCGAATTTAGTGGAATTATAATGGAATTGAAATAGAATTGAACTGTGAAGATTTATAAAAATTCTATACGTATATGTATTTCGTATAATTTTGAGAAACCGAATTTATCGAGATATACTTTGCCAGAAATAATAAACTAAAAGTTAGAATTATTAATAACACACAATTAAATGATAATTTTTGCAGAATTATATTAATACTTAAATAACTTGAATAAAACGTTGCGTTGGTAGTCATCATGTTATTGATATATTACGGAAATATAGATAATATTAAATGTACTCTCTCTCTCTCTCTCTCTCTCTCTCTCTC
>NW_017280255.1:1635306-1796018 GCF_001594065.2 Cyphomyrmex costatus | reverse complement strand
GGGAGGAAGGGAGAGGGAGAGAGAGACGGAAAGTTAATTAAATTTATTAATTTGCGGAAAACAATATTTATATCAAGTTCCGCGTATAATTCAGCACGTATTAATTTGTATTTTTGTAAAATTTATGTATAATAGTTTAATATTATGCTGCCTACACTAAAATATTAAATTCACTTTGGGCAAAATATTCTCGCAAATGTGCTGTAACAGACGATTCGTGTTGCTTTGCATCAAAGTACAGTTACATTTCTGCATGGTTTGGCAAAACGCGTAAAACCACGCGCGTTTCCTTCGTAGCGGGATCTATGCGGAAAATAACGTGGGAAGCCGGTAAAAGTGACTTGTCGAAGGTCGACAATCGCCGTAGCTTAATAAAATTATGCGTTGCATTTTGTCGAATAAATTGGCGGATGATTGCGAATTACATAATAAAAACATTCTCCAGAAATTAATTTCCGTCCGAGTGGGTTAAATCTGTAAATCCGGGAACGTATTAATTGGCAAAACTGAATAAGTCAAGTTAAAGTTGTTTAATAATTAAAACAAAATTAATTATTGCTTTTTTTTTATATATAATATTTTCCGAATACACGGAAAAACCGCTTGCCACAAAAATCGCTCATCAGTATATTCTTTTGATCATAAAAATTTAAAAATAATGAAAATTACACAACTCTTGATATCTGAATATAACAAAATGATACAAAGGCAAATGAGATTCAAATCGCAATAACAAAAGACATCTTCATAATTAAATGCAAATATATTAGTATAAAATTTAAAATATAAAAAATTATAAAAATTATAATACAGTTATAATAACCGTAAGTTTAGCATTTCTTAACGGTTATGGCTGTTAAGATATCCATCTCACAACCAAATATATTGATGGACGGAAATGATCACTATTTTCAGTTATGGTAACCGTATTTTTTCTGTGCATATGATTTATAGCGTTTATATAATAAAGAATACATTTTTAAAAAATTATACATATTCATTGTTGGTACGCATTTTACCAATATTTCTTTACGTTTGTAAAATTCAAATATTACTACTGAAATTAAGGGGAAATTGTTCTCCGTATATATAATTTTCTAATATATTTAGTTTTTTATTTTTTAAACACCTGGTTTCACTAATATGTAAAAACTAAACTTCAACTTTGATTCTATTTATTCTTTACCTTTTTCTAATTATAAGAATTAGGGAAAGATAAAGAGTAAGTTAAACACAGGTTAAAGTTAATCTTACATTGATGGAACCACATAGGTCCATTCCTGTCAAAGTAGATTATCTTTAATCTCAGCTTAACTTATTTATCATCTTTTTCTAATTTTTAAAATTAGAAAAAATAAAAAGTAAGTTAAACTAAGATTAAAATTAATCTGCGTTGGCAGAAATGGACATCAGATAGATATTTAATTCTTTCGGTAATC
The DNA here is from genome assembly GCF_001594065.2 of Cyphomyrmex costatus. Lineage (NCBI taxonomy): Eukaryota > Metazoa > Arthropoda > Insecta > Hymenoptera > Formicidae > Cyphomyrmex > Cyphomyrmex costatus. The sequence continues at coordinate 1,794,579 of NW_017280255.1, read as the reverse complement.
AAATATTCAGTTAACATTAAAAGTACCGAAAGATCAATAAGTATTAACCATTTTTACTTTGTAGATTTATGTTTTGTGTAAAAAATAAGATTTTGAATTTTTTATTTTTTTTAATAATTAGATATGCCCTTCATATTGATAAAATATTTAATTTTTTATTATTTTCTTTACTTTTATGATAATTTAGTTCCTTGATTCTTTTAATGAGAAAAAAACAATTGATATTTTTAGTGTTAAATAATTCCGAAATAATATAGATTTATTGCAATAATATTTTTAAAAAAATTATCGATGAATGTTTTATCAATGAAAAGCTAATTCAATGCTATATTGAAAAAAAAACGAAATTATAGAATATTAATAATAATTTAACATTAAGAAGACATCGAGCCTATCAAGTGCGTGAATCCAAAGTGTTGCAAATTGTAAGTAGTTATTGAGACGATACGTATAAATAGTAAAACGTGTGCTGTCCAAGTCGAAACGTCTGAAAAGATTCACCAATGAATAAGGTGCGAGTGTAAAATCAGTATTGGACATTATATTACACAATGGTTCACGTGGGTGGAATTGGCCCATCTCTGGGTGGTACTCTGCCCAAAAGTCCCAGCTTTCATCAGGGTCTTGCTTTGGCGACGGTCTTATCACAGGACTCAAGCAAGGGTTATCCAGTGACGTTCGCGCTCCACTATCAACCTTTACAACCTCTTCTAATCGGTAAAGCTCTCTGTCGCTTAAATCAGTTCTTCCAATCATTTTTGCGAATTCGATTACATTTAAACTTCCATTATCGCACTTGCTATAGAACCAATCTGTGCACCTGATTATTTGTTATTAATAAAACGAAAGATTATATCACTAAGTAAAATTATTGAAGAACTAATTTAGCACACTTTATTGCCAAATTTGTATTTTATTGTTCGAGACTGTGACGTCCATGAAATGGTTGGCTCGAGGTGAATTCGGCAATCGATCTCGTTATTCCTATTATTATTACAGATTTCTAGGAATAGCAAGCGATAAATAATGTCATACGATTGCAGACAGTATTTTGAAGGCCATTATCGATCTTCCTTCAAAACCTACTCGATTAATCAGGAAAAGCAGAGCGCTTTTAAGATTTTAGATCTGCTGCTGACGGGCCATTATAACTTGTATAAATATTAACTAGAGGCAATCCTATACGACAATATGGTTTTTGTTCTAAGTTTAAGAATAGGACATCGATTAACATCTGAAATAACTGTCTATGCAAATCAAATTGTATTCAAAGAAACGAATAGAATATCGATTTTGATCGCGTGCTGCATTTTTATTAGCAGCAAATTACATTCTGGATACTCTCCTTCTTATTAGACATCCTTTATTAAATTGATTTGACCTTTTTACTGAAAATCGCAAATTTCAAGAATGTTAATATTCTGTATCTTTATATACGTGAAATATTCTTACAATAAGGATAAAACACATATTATACATATACATATATTATATAAGTATTTATAATTGAAGTATAAGAACTTATAATCGATAATATCTTGACACTGATATATGAAACATAAATTATTCTAAAGAATAATTTACATAATTTTTATTCTAAAGATTTAACTTTGTTTAAGAGTCATTTCTCATTTATGTCAAAGAGGCCAGTTGGGCAAACGGGAAAGCTATTCGTAGTAAAATAATTCAAACGAGAAAAAGAAATGAAATAGCACGAGAAGGATGCCTTCGAATGTATCCCTTCGTATTAGCGTGCATCGACATTCTCTTATAGACTAATATGATTAATAGCCGCAATATTATTCTCGCTTCTTAAGATACAAGCTGCTGAGTGCAGCGCGATTAATCACCGGCTATCTGATTTCAGAAACACAACAGGTAAACGAGCGGGAAGAACTTTTTATACAGAAGCTACGGCAATGCTGCGTCCTCTTCGACTTCGAGTCCGATCCGTTGTCGGATTTGAAATGGAAGGAGGTAAAGCGTACTGCTCTTCACGAGATGGTCGAGTACGTAACCAAAAACAAAAACGTTATTACCGAAGCGATATATCCCGAAGCGGTGAACATGGTAAGAACAGCATTCTAATATACTTCATGTATGTACATATATATGTAAGAGTGACAACTTTTGAATTTTATGAAGCTTTTTTGCAGATTAGAAATACAAGATTATGTAAATGCTAAGAAATTAGTTTGTATAAAAAATGTATACCTTAATGAAAAATATAGCTGCACGAGAATAAAGAAAGAAAAAGCAATTATAGTGCTAGCAAGGAGCATAAAAAAGTCGGTATATGTAAAAATATGAGAAATATTCTTAGCATTTACATTGCCTTTATATTTTCAAAGAAAACATGAGATACGTGTAGAAACATAATCTAAATAAAATGGTACCTTGAGAGAATAAAGTTGAAAGGTTTTACTGAGTCGACGGAAATCCTTGCAGTTCGCCGTGAATTTATTCCGGACGCTACCTCCGTCATCAAATCCTAATGGCGCGGAGTTTGATCCAGAAGAGGATGAACCAACGTTGGAGGCGGCTTGGCCGCATTTGCAGCTTGTCTACGAATTCTTCTTGCGGTTGTTGGAGTCACAGGACTTCCAGCCGTCCATAGCAAGACGTTATATAGATCAAAAATTCGTGCTGCAGCTTTTGGAGCTGTTTGACTCTGAGGACCCGAGAGAGAGGGATTTTCTTAAAACGACCCTTCATAGGATTTACGGAAAATTCCTAGGACTGAGAGCGTACATTAGGAAACAGATCAATAACGTTTTCTATCGATTTATTTATGAGACAGAACATCACAATGGTATCGCAGAACTACTTGAAATTTTAGGAAGGTAATAATAAATTCGATAAAAATTAAATGCACCACGTTAAAAAATTTATTAGATATTTATCAGCGTTTGTTTCTTTTACAGTATTATAAATGGTTTTGCTCTGCCATTAAAGGAAGAGCATAAGGTGTTTTTGTTAAAAGTCTTGTTACCTTTGCATAAAGCTAAGTCATTATCCGTATACCATCCACAATTAGCATATTGCGTTGTTCAATTTCTGGAGAAGGATCCGTCGCTGACGGAACCTGTAATTAGAAATTTGCTAAAATTCTGGCCAAAAACACATTCCCCTAAAGAAGTTATGTTCTTGAATGAGCTTGAAGAGATCTTAGACGTTATTGAGCCAGCTGAATTTCAGAAAGTCATGGATCCGTTGTTCAGGCAATTAGCCAAATGCGTATCATCACCGCATTTCCAGGCAAGTATGCAATGTTGTTATTTTGTTTTCTGCGACATCTAACTTATGCTCACTTGTTTTAGGTGGCGGAAAGAGCTCTCTACTATTGGAATAATGAATACATAATGTCTTTGATATCAGACAATTATTCTGTTATCTTACCGATAATGTATCCAGCTTTTTATAGAAACTCCCGCAACCACTGGAACAAGACAATCCATGGTTTAATTTATAACGCCCTGAAACTTTTCATGGAAATGAATCAAAAAGTATTCGACGAATGTACACAACTGTACTATCAGGTACATTTGTAGACAATTTATAGACAATTTCTATTCTATATTCCTGCACTAAATTCTCTGCACTAGAATTTTCTTTTTTGTTTTCACTTAATATCAAACATCTATTTCACTTTAAGTTCCAAAGTGTACAACCAGTTCAATTATAGAAAACAGACTTCTTTTCAGTAATACGCATATGCTGCATAACTAAATCGTTCAATTAATTAGCTGTATTCAGCATTAAATAAAAATAGTATTTCAATAATATTTTGACTAATCAATATAATCTTAAAGCTACATAACTCTATGTTAATTTAATCTTGCAGAAAGATTGAAACCTTGATAACTCATTTATCATATTTATTTTGATTTAAAACTTTATAGGACCGCCAAAAAGAAAAAAAGGTCTTGAAAGAGCGAGATGAAGCATGGATGCGTGTTGAAGCGCTCGCGATGAGGCATCCAAACTATAATCTGGCAAATAAAAGCACAACGAATAACATCTACACATCATCACAACATATAGATAATTCACCGCCCGACGAAGATGGTGACACGGATCAAACTCCGCTTACCTTGGAGAAAATTGAAGCTAAAGCTAATGAGGTATGAACTGATATCTATTGTTATTTTTAGTCGAAATGCTCTGTTATGTAAAGCATGCCAGATATTTTTAGATATATCTTAAATAAACGTTTTGTTATACAGGCGAAGAAAATGACAAATGTGAACAAAGTGAAACCGCTTTTACGAAGAAAGAGCGATTTACCGCAGGATTCGTATACAATGCGGGCATTATCCGACCATAAACGCGCCGATGAATACCTTGTTACACCGCCAGATCCTAATAATTGCTAGTCTCTACCACAACCACTTCCCATGTATCCTCTGTTTTGCTGTAGCAACATCGGAAGTTAGTTTTCTTTCTAGAAAACGGCGATAAGGACGCAAATGATTTGGCTGAGAGTCTCATTATGCGAAATCAGTTATGTATTGTCATTTCAATATATATCACATTATATTTGCTTTTTTTAATAGAAAGAAAAGAATCTTGCTATCCCGCCGCGCATACATGCGATTCAAAGATACAGTGTAGAGGTACTCATATTAGAAGCTTACGAAGAAAACTCGTTCTTTATAGAAATGCGTTGTATTTATTTCTTCATTACGGGAAAAAACATTGCGATTAAGAGGAAGTGTAATAGTATCACTATAAAAGATGTGCATGTAATAAGCAAAGAAAGGCCCTAAATACATTAGAATCGCCATCATCGGAAGCATTCTGAGGTGCTATCCTCTGCTATGTTTCAACAATAAAATAATATACGAATAATGTACGTAAATGAGATTTAATTGTGGATACTACGGTTGTAATGGATTTGGTTCTATTCTATTCTACAAGAGATTTTATACACAGATGAGAGATATGTGTGTGTGGAAATGTGATCGAAGATATACACGTATGTGCTCTCGATGTTGTAACCTATATAATTGCGCTATGCGAGCTTGTTGTGTTAACATTCTTGCGAATGAGGCGTTTCCATTTATGTGCAAATGATATATACATATATAAATATACGTACTTGCTTTAACACTACAGGCTCGTTGTAGTAAGAGAATAAATAAATAAATGAAGACGAAGAAGAAAAATACACGCCGACGCGCGTAACTTAGGATGTATATGATAGTGCTATTTTAAAAATAATAGATTGCTACGAGAAAATCTGGATACTTCTGAGTGTACTACTTTTATATCTGTCGTGCCTAGATGCCTGTGGAAAAAAGAATATGCCTCCATGCGGGGCCTATACATATATTACGAACAGCAAGATTAAGCAGCGAGTTTACATGTCGCTTTGCCAAATATAATCGATATTACAGAATTTCAGTAACGCTTGCATAACATGTTGTGTTGTTAACTCATTGATCTTGAGATTGATTGAAAGATTATACTGTTGTGGTCCAGGGATAGAAGAGAGAAGAATAGAGGAAGAGAAGAAGGAAAAATACAATTTAGTCCTTGCGCTACTGGCAGGTTGTTACGTTAATAATCGAAAAGATACCTTGTTGAACATAGATAAGATAAGCACTTATATTAAATATTAGAAATTAAAACTACAGAGATAGATTTTTAAAATTATTTACTTATTAATTATTCCTATTCAAAAGAGAGGAATGGCCATTTCAGCTAATTGAGCATTAATTAGTGGTATAAATATCATTATAAATATTATATATAGTTATTGTGTATTATTTTTATATAGTAACGAATAATGACGAAAATAGGGTAATAGTAATAATGTAGTAGCTGGTACATGTGGCAAAATGCCTTGAATTCGTTTAGTCTATCCGAAAATCTACGTTTTTCTCAAATTAGATCAATAATAGATAAAGAAGAAAATTATCGTCATGTGAAAAAGAAAGAAAAAAAGGGAAGGAGAGAGAGAAAGAGAGGGTGAGAATTTTTATTATATGTCGCATGCACACAGCAACTCGAAAAGACATGGAATCAGATAGTCTCCTCAGATGTGAATGTGTACGCCTGCAAAAGCTTAAATTGAATTGTAGAGGATCGGAAAAGAAAAAAAAATAATCATAATAATATTATTAATAATAATAACGCTGTTATTAAAAAAATATAGAATTGCCGGATCGTTAAAAAAAATGTAATAAAGACGTTAAATCTTGCATGATATCGTGGAAGTTCTTTCATACGTATTATGCATGAAGCATTATAGAAGCATTTTCAATTAAACACTAAATTATACCAATCTTGAGATTTTCAAGCAAAAACACGGATTTTTTTTTTCTTGTATTTGCAATAAATATTTTATTGTTATATCGAAATCATACAGATTTTAATCTTTAAATTCGAATTAGGAATAATTGGAGAAAATCGGAGTATCAAGAGTATCTCGACTGAATAATGCTAATATAGCATTAAAGAAAGCTCTTCTATTCGTGATTTTCGAGATTGAGCGCATTCAAGAGTCCTCGATTGAAATCCACTTATATGTGAGACCTCGTTGTGCGCAGTTTGCATTTCATGTACCTGCATATATCGTGTAAATAATATAATTATTTTTTAACGCGTATTTTTCATTTTCAGTTCCAAAGACACGCTCGTCTCGATGAGCGTCGTATTAGAAAGATTTAACGCATTCTTTTTCGTTATTTTCTCTGGATATACGAAATCTCTATAACGTTTATGGATTCGTTAACAAAAATTTAAAGAAATTTATAATTTCATTTTTTAACTATTACGTACGTAGATTTTATTTAATTTTTCATAGTGAATTTCTGTACGTATGTGTAATTACTTTTTTAGTAGATGCGCGCAATACGTATACATGGAACTCTAAAAAAGAACCCAGATACAAAGTTCAAAATCGGGACATAAGTCTTAAAGAATGTCTATAAAAGAAGTCTTAAACACATCTTTCTGCGAAAACCGTTTTAAGCGACCTCTAAGACGAATATAGACGATCTCCAAATAATCAGTAAAAGAATCATAAAAGTCTTAAAGACATTCTTTGTGAGAATCGTCTTAAGCGGCTTCTAGATATAATATTATACAATATCAAATATTGTGCAATAATATTAATCGTCTAGGAGCCGCTTTATAGATGTCTTATAATTTTAAACATTGTTATCTAGGAAAGATTTCTATGTAAATGTATACACAATGGCAATATTGTAAATATCCGTGTCGCAATCCGAATTCAGAGAAATTGAGTAAAAGAACATCAGCACTACATAGAAAAGAAATATCAATATCACATAAAATTTTTACAGACATAATTTCACTAAAGATATCGCGATTGTAACAAATGAGATAACACATTTGATATTTAAATTAATTTATATTAATTTTTTTAAACTATATTATGCTGAACATTATATGGAGCGCATCACAAAACGGAAAATCCATTGTTTTCTGTTACTATGAGCAATTTTGTTACGTCCGTTCCATTTGGATGTCGTTCGAGCGATCGAATATTAAATTCGAGCGATAATATTTCGTACACGTATCTGCAATTTGTTAAAAACATAGTTTTATAGCAAATAAAGATTATGAGAAAAGAGCAGATGCATTCTTACGTCGAGAAACGATCTTCGCATGAAATATATTTGATACCAAGTAGCTGCAAAAGATTATTAAAAAACAAAATTTTTATTCTTAAATCATTTCAACGTATTGCAATATTCCCTACGAAATGGTTGATAATAATTTATATAATATTTATAGAAAGCAAGAAAAACGCTAGAAGAAAATTTTAAATGTTCTTTATCGCTTTAGCAATAAGTTTATTCTTTGTAACTGTATTTCTTGCACAGTTTATCATTCCTTCTTTACCCTCCACGTTAAAGAGAAAAGATGTTCATTTCAAGAGGTTTAGTAAAAAAGAACAAGCCTAATATCTTAGATCCGATTTCATCGCGTAAGATTAACTTCAATCTCGGTTCATTTTATTCTTTATATATATTTCTAAGAGAATTAAAAAAAGATAAACCGAGCTAATATTACATAGATTGAATAAAAATTTTTTTCAACATTTTTTTAATCAACTTTTTTTAATTTACAAAGTTAACGTGTAGGAGCTGGGCACAAAGAAATGAAATATCTATACATATAATCGAAGAAAATAATGTATCTTTATAAACATATTTGTAATATAAAAGCTGTAGAGCAAACGTTTAAACGAATTAAAATTCGTGATAATTTGAACTATTATTTCTTTTTATAATCTTTATATTTATTTTCATTATGTTTTCGCGAAATGTTATGAGGAAAATTAAAACGTTGCAAAAGAGTCTCTAAGGAAACATAACATGTAAAAAGAAAGCTCCATCTCGCCGAGGGTTTCCTTCGAAGGAGATTTAGATTATTCTGAAGGCAGAACGGAGTTTATTGACAGTTTCAATATTTTTTTTCACTGGACATACATATCAGATTCGTCATTATGCTAACGTACATGCGATATAGACTACCACAAAGATATGCCACTCGCCACGTCATGTTATTAATTGTGATGCTTATCTCTGTCGCTTTCCTTCGTGAATTGAGCGTAAAGCAGTGCGGAATCGATCTGGAATGAATAACTATTATGGGCAGCAAGATCTTGCCATGCTTCGTGTCCGGAACTATCATCAAGGGTTTCGGCAGAGGCTCGAAGGCACTCGACACTCCGACAGGTATTGACAGGTATCACTTCATCCTTTCAACACCCGTTTAATATAAACATGTGCCATTCGAACCACTGGTCTACCTCATGGAAACAACAGAACACCGACTATCGATTGTGATATATCAATATTGACAGTAACATTCGACGTCATTAAAAAATAATAGCTAATAATCTGTTCTCATAAGCACGTTTCTTTTATCCTCCTTCCCCATTTAAGTTAAAATTAAAACCTGCGTCACGCATGTAGCAGTCAGCACGGTTCCAACATGTTTCGCTTTAGGTTAGGATTCTTTTTTCTTTTTGAATCGATAGATACCTATTTGTTTCAAATGCACCTCCCGCGTTTTATGTTCTCCGCTTTCTCACCTCGTGACCTAAGTTATAGTAACATGATACTTTTTAAGGAATAAAATAAGTAGAGAAATATTGTCCTGATAGAACTTTATAGAAACGATATTGGTACACTTGACGAATAATTGTTTCAATAATATTTAACGTCTATTATGTAGTTTAATTTTAATCTCGATTCAACTGTTAACTCATCTTTTTTTTAGTTCTATAAAAATTAGAAGAATATAAAAAGTAAGTTGAATTAAAGTTAATCTATAACATTAGGCGGTAGATATCCCCCATTTATCTCAAGCGAAACAAACGGGAACTGAAGTTAACGTTACGTTCGCGAAACGTATCGTTCGATTCTGGAAGAAGACAGGTAATTATAAATTGTAATAAGGCTCAATATGTTTTTAACAACTAATATAGAGAAAAACAGGGCAATGAGCCAATAAAATTTCGTTAAAATCTTTTAAATTAATCTAATATATTGAAGAATATCACGTGTAATTATAGCATTTCATCCCAGCTTCCACTACAATGCCTTACAGCCTTTTACTGATGAGTTCAGGGCTGCGTTCAGAATCATCATCTGAGTGCACCCAGTGTCGTGTTATCCTTATTTAAAAGATTTTAACGAATTTTATTGGCTTATATCCTGTTTCTCTATATTAGCAGGTAATTAAATTTAGATATAAGAAGCACCGAATACCAACGCACGCATACGATCACGCACACATCGCGGTTTTATTCACACATATTACATGTATATGTATATATGACATTAATTTTTTTATTTTTAACTCTTTTATTAATTTTTTATAGTAAAAAAATTGTAAAATTGCTATTTTGTCAAAATGAAAACAATGTCATTTGCTGGGTCTAAAGAGAAGTTATGTTAGAAATTTAGAATAAACTCGACGTAACAAGTAATGTGTGTGAAAAATGTAACATTGATAAGAAAAAATTTTTTTGATATTATATTGTTTACAACGCGCTCTATCTAGAAAATTAAGATGATAATCAATAATATATGACACGTCTTAATATTACATAATAGCGATCGATGCGATTATGACAAATATAAGAATTTTATTACATTTTTTCTTAGAAAAGATATAAGTTCTTTGAAAGATATTCGCAAAAATGAATCCATTTGAATAGAAATATTTCCCGTTAAAAGTGACTTTGAGGAGACATTTAAAAACTTTTAAAAAATCATAAATTTAATGTATAAAAGAAATATTAGATAAGGAGAATATGTAAGTACTCTTTGAATATTTTGTAAGCAATTCGGCCCGTTGAGTTAATTAATAAATTAATCTAAGTTTGAAATTATCATAAGATAAACATTGTAAGCGCGTAATAGTACTATATATCCTCAATACTATATATGCTTCGTTTGAAATGCGAAATGCGAGAAAATGTATTTTTTAAATATATTTTCTACGAACTTTTTTAAGAAATTTAAATTCTCTTTTATTACAGAGAGAGAGAGAGAGAGAGAGAGAGAATTTTTCATAACTATATCTATTATATATAATTTATATTTAATTTTCTGATCAGCATAATCGGTCTCACACATATTTTATAATATATAATTTTTATCTATTTCTTTTAAACATCGAAAATACAAAATTATTTTACATCTATTATGATACCACATTTGATCGAAGTATATTCCTTTTTTAATATTTATACATAATTAAAATCAGTATTTGGGATTATTATCAGAACAATAATATGGAAATTTGCAGAAAATTTCATGTTTTTCTTTTCTTTTACAAAAATCAGCTAATCTCCCAGAATCCGTAGTCGATGCTTTACCGAAGGATCTGAATACTGGAATTTATTATGGCTGGGCATCTTTACAAGGAAAAACTTATAAAATGGTTGCGAGCATAGGATGGAATCCATATTACAAAAATGAAAAAAAGTCACTGGTACGAAAAATAATTTCAAGATATAAAAAAACTTCTTACTAATTAAATCTAAGATAGTTCAGTTATCTTCATATGAGTTATATTATAATTGTATAGCTCAGATAATATCACTATTTAAACAATTATAAAATATTATATCACATATTCAAATAAATACTTTAGCTATTAAAAAAGTAAATAAAACAAATTATAATAATTATTTTGCAGGAAGTTCACTTATTACACAAATTCCAAGGTGATTTCTACGGTGAGGAGCTCAAGGTTATAATTGGCGGGTATATAAGACCAGAAAAAGATTTCTCTTCTGTAGGTAATGAACGTTATCATCATAATGACATAAAATATATGTAAATCATAAATAAATTACTGTTCTTTCAAAGTAATTTAAATAGATTACTATTCCTTCAAAGTAATTTGGCTGTTACTAATGCATTACAGTGTGATTTTATGTTACTTATTATTGCAGAGGAACTCATCATAGAGATAAAGAATGACATTGCAATCGCGGAACGTCAATTGGAAGAACCTGTTGTAAATAAGCTGAAAAATGATGATTTTTTTAATGATTAATAAAGCAAATCCTTAATTTTAAAAAATGTAAACTTTTATCTGACAAAGAAAATATTTTACTTCCAGTTGTATATTTAATAACCTTTCACGCTGGCGCGTCTAAAATAGTATTTTAACTCTTTCATCAGCACTCTGGATCGTTGAATTTCATTGAAAAATTTTTATATTGCTTCAGAGATTGTATAAAAATCTGAAAACATTCTAATACTTGTCAAAGCTTTAACAAAGTCCTCTTGCTTCATTTGACTACGACCTGTTTGATTCAATAAAACATTTCTTGTGAAGATGACAAAACTGTTAAGCAAGTTGAGGCAGCTTGTCGTGAATTCTTTGTGTTTAAAGAGTCCGAAGGTATCGAGAATAAATCAAATAGTTATCAAATTTATAGTATATTAAATTTATAGTAAATTAATGAGCACGTCGATCTGTATTTCAAAGAATAATAATTGTCATTTTTTAATAAATTTTTATATCAAAATCAAAGTTAGTCAGAACTTTTTTGACAATTTAGTATAATATAAAATAAAATATAGAGGATATAAGATCGGAAAATACTTCCACACAAAAATACAATTGTTATTTTGTTATCTTATTAATGTATTTGATATTATATAAGTTATTTAAATAAATTTGGATCGATATTATTCGCATCCGTCATATTTGAAGAAGATGGAGGAACTGGTGGAAACCAATGTGTATTTGTCGCATTTGGCATCAGTACTGGTGACCAAGCTGAATAAGAAGGAGGCGTATTCATATACACATTAGGACGATAATGTATCCCTACAAACAAACATTAAATATTGATTTAAAGAAACACCAAACAGAAGAAAATTGTAAGATATTAATTTTGTAAGCTATATTATTTTTGAAATTAGGCTCGGTACCTTGATAATATTGGTGTGCACCACTATTTGGATTGCCATACTGTGGCAAACGTGGTCCGCTAAATGTTGGTCTGTATCCTGCATATGGTCTATTGGACATCGGATATATGTTTTGTGGAACTGGTGGCCAATAAGCATTATATTGTTGCCAAGCATTGTAAAAGTATGTTCCATTCTGTGCAGAATTAAAATGATTACCACTATTCCAATTTTGCTGGTTCCATTTATATTTTTGAGATTGGACTTTTTTATTGTTGTTCCACGAATGATTTGATTGACAGCCCATTTCTGTGTGACAAGAATTTAATAAAAATCAATCAGTAAAAATTATTTAGTCATTTGTAGCAACTGATACTGATCTTGAAATTAATATATTTACCCATTTGATGTTGGCGTTTCTGCTTCTGGTTGTTAGAATCTTTGGTACCTTTCTGCTTCATATTTTCGTAATAAGCTTGTTCTTCCTCATCGTCTGAAAACGTCGGGGGCTCGTCATCACCAATCGCATCACAAGCCTTTATCCTACAAGAAAACATTTATTTTGATTTATTTATTTATTAGAATATACAATATTACAATCGTAACATATATTCTATTCATTAAAGTACTAACTTCGTCAACTCATGTAAGAAAACAAGAGACGTGTACTCTGAGTTCGGACAATAATACACTTGCATACCAACTTTAATATCATTGTCCTCTATATGTTTAGCACCATTGAAGCGAACGCAATAATACGGTTCGTTCACGGAACCAAATACATCAAATATTTTACCAAGTGCTTTTGTCCCCTTGTTTACAAATAAAACTGTATCCAGATTGAGTGTAGGCTCACCAGGATTTGGTTTCACAATTACTAATTGTTCAACAATATTTTCAATCTGAAATGAACATTTAGATATTACTGGATTTTGTTATTAATTTATTTTACACCTTAGATATCCACAAATGTATGTGTATATATATATATATATATATATATATGCACATATATATCTAATTAGCTTATTTTAATTATACCTTGCCAAATGAATTACATAGAACTTCAGGGACACTTATTTTTAAATCTTCTATTGGTGGAAGATTATCTAATTCATTTGGTATGTGCTTTTTCTTCCTTGACGTATTTACTTCACTCTCTTTCTTCCTGAAAGTTAAAATAATTCAAAAGTTTAGACTCATATAAAACGTGATTAAATATACGTTATAATTTTATGTTTTTGAAAAGTACCTGTTATTAATATTTACATTATCATCTGGATCACTGTCACTGCTACTATCACTACTACTGTTGCAAGTACTACTGCTATTGCTACTACTGCTATTACTACTACTGCTATCAATGGTACAAGTAGAATCTTCTTCACTATCAAATTCTTCACTTGATAATTGTTTTTCAACTGTACGATATTGCTGTAAATTCGGTACTTGTGACACAGTTTGTTGATTTTCAGTTGTAGTATTTGTCTCTTCTACATCTGAATCTGTGTCTTCATATTCTATAGCAATAAGGTTGAGAGAAGATATTTCATTTGTTTTATTTTCTGTCAAAAAAATATAATATTGAAAAATTATATGTACAGAATACTGCAATATAAGTAAATATTATTTGTAATTTCAAATGTACTTAAAGTATACTTTTGTGTATTATAAATAAAAGATGTATAAAAGAAAAAGATATGTAAAAAATTGATAAATACATAAAGTAGATATACATAAAAACATATACTTTTGTGTTTTTCAAGCAGTGAATTTGTGTTTTGAAGTAGAAAATAGGTTATTTTAGGTTGTTTTAGGTCACAGTACATGTGCACGAAAGTAAAGTACATATACATAACGCTCATATCAAGTCAGGAAAACTATTCCTAACCTGAGAATAGTCGTCAAAAACGCTTAATATCTCAGTTAGCGGGACAGAGCGATACTTTTTAGCCAGATTCTTTCGTTTCATGCTAAAATGCGTCGATTAATCCTAATTTCATCAAAATTGGCGAGGAAGGGTATCTCCTTCATAATTACTAAACACCTTAATAAATCAAAATACATTTGTACCTGTTTGTTTTTGTAATGATGGATTGTTTACTTGTATCTCATAATTATGAACGCTTGGTTCTGTCACTTCATTAATTATATTATCACAATTATTGATTGCATTTTCTGTCTTATTTGCATCTAATGTTATTGTTGTATCAAGTTTGTCACATTCTCTATTTATTAAAATCTTAGTGTCTATTTTTTCTAAATTTTCATCGGAGAAAATTTCTTTATGTTCTATGGAAGGTTGTTCGTCTAACTGTAATACCTCAGCTTCTTCTTTCGACGATTTTTCATGATGCATTAATTGCTGTGATGTTAATAATTCTATCTCTTCATGGAATGTCTTTTTATTTTCTTCTTCCGATGTTAACATGTTCGATAGTATCTCTTTATGAACAATTTTATTTTCATCTGTATTTGTTGCTGTTTCCATTTTAACACAAGCCACGTGAAACTTCGCAAAACGTGTTACAAACTTCTGTACATAACGATCGTCAGTCAACAGTGTTGATTACTTCCTGTATATTCTATTTCTGATTATATTTTATTTTTTCGTACAATTGTATCATCAGGTAGATAAAAATAATATGTAAGGAAAGAAAAGAAGAACAAGTTTGTGTATTGACAATGAACTTACATACAATCACATGTGCTAATTTCAACTGATCAACCAACTTATTACACTGTGTGCACCAGATCAGACAGTGCAGAAATAAAGAACACCTGACACTTTGAGAAAGCACTTGGTAGGAATCCGAACACGTCCTGTACACAATAGGATTATAGTCAGTCAATAAATAAATAACATGTATATGAAATCTAAATAATTAAAAAGAGACTATTAAAAAGGAACAGATTTATTTCCTTAATTTACAGAACGTTTTATTAATAATTCGAGATCAGCCATATTGAATATTGGCTTGCTGTGTAGGCGGCGTTTAAAACGCTCCTTCCACAGGTGATCGGACGAGTTTGCCGTCTATGTACTTGTATGATTTGTGCGGTTCTTCCCGTTATCGAATCCGCTCCGCCCCGGAACTGCCCGGAACTTGTTATGAACTTGATAATTTAGCGAAGAACAATGTCAATTAATCTGACGAAAAACAAAGATGCCTTGGTGGCGGCTTGGCACGGCGTGGTCGACGATAAATCGTCTACTAACTGGTAGGCGTATACTTAAACTCCAATTGCATTTCCTCGATCCGGCGTGTGTAGCACCGAATTCGGTTTCGGTAACTTGCTCGTATACATACGTATATGAACGTCAAGTTAGCCGGTTATTTTCCGTCTTATCGAGTTCATTATTCTGAATTCGAACATATATTCCGATCTGTAAACTTTGCTATTTTGCGTAAATATTGGATTAACGTTACTTACTGGAACTCGTTCTTACTGGATCTATCGTGATTTTTATTTGTTCTTAAAACTAATTTTTTATTCGCTTTTTTAACAACTATTATCGAGCAGGAAAAAGGTATATTAAATGTTATTTTTATCTGCGTGAGATGGATATTAAACACGTTTGATTATTTATTTTTAACGAATAAAAATAAGTAGAGAAAGTGTAAGATTATAATTATATTTAAAACATAAAAATATAACTGTATAATTGGCCATGTTCAAGCTGGACGAAGCAGCTAGCTCATCAAAAAATTGAATGTGATTGATTGGATCTGTTAGATAAGAACCAATGGTGTGTTTAATTCGTTAACGTTCAATATTTAACTACTTTGCCAATTTGAAGCTAGAGTCATGATTTATTGATGTAAAATTTGATCATTTTGAGAGGGATTTGATTGTGCGCATTGCTAATTGGCCAATTTAATTTAAAATATTTTCATTGATAAAACAGTGAAAAATTATTAGGCATTGATTGATGTAAATGGATGTAGGCTAACGAGATCTTCCCATAATTGTGACTCAAATATTTTACACGACTCATAAATTAAATTTTTTTGACAGGGCTGTATTTGGCTATGAAGGGCAGACCAATGACTTAAAAGTAGTCGGAACAGGAGATGGTGGATTGGAAGAGATGATTGATCGATTGAGTAGTAGTCACATCATGTACGCATTTTGCAGAGTTATCGACACTAAAACGAGTTTACCAAAGTGTTTGCTTATTAATTGGGTAAGTATGAAAAATATATATAGAATGGAATATGATTTATGTAAAACAATATATTTTGCACTTTTATGAAATTATAAAAAAACATGATTAAAACTCATAAATTTTATGATAACTTAGTCTGTAGAGACATTTGCTTGACAGACTATTTACTTACAGCAAGGAGAAGGTGCTCCAATCGTTAGGAAAGGAACATGCGCTAATCATATTAGAGATGTAGAAAAATTGTTGAAGGGAGCACATATAACAATTACGGCACGTTCTGAGGATGATGTAGAGGTAGACACGATTATGGAAAAGCTTGCGCGAGCAACAGCCTCCGCGTATAAATTTAATGAACCTCGTAGTGAAAACGAAGGACATACAGGTCCTGTTGGAACAACATATCGCAGGTTTCTAATTTCTATCTTGTGATCGTGGAATTGTTATTAGAATGCAATTCTTACTTAATGTATGTTTTATAGAGTAATCCCTGAACAAGAAATAAATGCAATGGAAAGAGATCAGTTTTGGGAAAAGGAAGAAATGGAAGAGAAAAAAAGATTGGAGCATGAGCGATTGCGTTGTGAAGAAGAACGACAGAAATTAGAACGAGAAATTAGAGCTAGAGAAGAAAAAGAAACACAATTGAGGGAACAACAAGTACGTTTTAATTCTGTATATTTTATTTTTCGATTATATACATATCTTATTGTATGTATTAAATATTATGTACATTATGTAGATTACACATATGAAATATTATTTCAGGTAACTGCTAAGGAAAATTCAATTGCTCGTCAAAAGATGGCCGAGCAGCGTGCTGAAGAAGCAAACAATTTACGCAATCAAAAAGCTGCTCAAAATTATAATAATGATGTCGAAGATGATCATAAATCGCGAAGCGAAGAATTACGAAGACAAAGGAGCAAAGAAACGCAACAATTGATTGCTCAAAGAACAATAAACGCTCGAGCGATATTTGAACAGAATTCGGCAGCCGGCCAAATGAAGACGACTTCGGCCCAACAATTTTTACCTAAGAACAATCTTGTGGAATCTATGAGAAAAGCGTTGGAAGAGGCTCAGATAAAAGACCAGCCTGATATAAAGTCTCACGAGGAAACACCGGCCGAACCGAAAAAACCTACGAGTGCGGAAACAGTGACGATTTCTTCGTCCACAGTGCCACAGTCTCAAAATACTAATCAAGAATTGAAAACTACCACCAATCCACAATCGGAACAAACGGCAGAGACTAAAGAGCAGGTCACCGAAAATGAATTATATAATCAATTAGATGGCTCGTACTTATATTTCGATCCGAATAACGAAGGAATGAAAGCTAGAGCTTTGTATGACTATCAAGCTGCTGACGACACAGAAATCACATTTGATCCTGGAGACATAATCACACATATAGACGCAATTGACGAAGGCTGGTGGCAAGGACTCGGACCTGACGGAACATACGGACTTTTCCCTGCTAATTACGTTGAAGTTATCGAATACAATACAACATGATAAGATATGTTTTTGAGAAAATTTATCAAAATCATTTTCATTTTCTTCATAATTATATAAAACCACTTGTACGTAAGATTAATATCAGCTTATCCCTGATAAATGTTATTAAGTTTCTAGCTATAAGTAAAAAGAGAATCACGTGATGATAATTCTGAATAATTAGAAAAGAATTTTGTAATTGAAACGCGAGTAGCATATAACATTGAAACACATGTCTTCTCATACCATTTTCGAGCCTTCCAGGTCATTGCTTTTTAATCTTAAAGCATTTATGAAAGGAGTGAGTTTACAGTTATGATGTGAAAATTCAGTTAGTAAAATCTCTGAAAAGAGATAATTTAAATGTTAATCATAACTAGTAAAATGTATGTCTTCCCAGCAGGTCATACAAGTTTTATCCATAATTAACCTATATTACATATAAACATATATCTTTTTATAACATCCTGTATCAGATACTGATATAGCAATAACTGAAATGCATCTTATATGTACGAACGCAACTGTGTTACTGCAAAACTGTAACAGCTACGTATATTTAAACATTTTTATCATTTTTAGAATAAATATTTTGATTTGTTATAGTTTAACGTAAAAAACTTGTTAGTATAAAAAAAAAACCCCGCTTAAATGCAAGTTGCTTTTTCATTTTTTATATTAAATTTTTAAATGTTAATGTTATGTCTAAAAAGAAAAGCATGAAAATGCTTTTAGTTATCGTTGACACATCGTAAGAGCGGCAATTGATACATATTAAGTTGACACATATGATAAATTATTTTATTGTATAATAGAAATTTTTAAAGATAAAGTAGCATCACAATATTCATGTTACATAAATAAAACAAAGAAAATCATCTTCGATAATTTTGATTCTGTGCGCCACCTCCACTGCCTGCATGACTCAAAAAAGCTAAATGACCTTTTGGACATTTATTGGCATAATGACCTTTCTGTCCACATTTGTAACACGTCACTTCTTCGAGTGGCTTTTGTGGTCCTCGTGGCGGTGGTGGTCCATTATGTATATTCATATGATGATGGGAGGTATGAGAATTGTTGTCGAGCTCCTGCCTAACTTGAGCTTCCCGTACATCGGGTGGCATTTTGTTGCAATAGATTGCTTTATGACCTCCTTCTCCACAAAAGTGACAAGTGATCATAACTTTTTTGCCTTCCTTTGGTTGCATATCTTGTACCGCTGGTAATTCGAATCTTGGACTATATAAAAACAGATTGCAAATGTAGAATCCTGAGATTTCAAATAGATTTCTACAATGGACTTGCGTCTTTATATATATATATATATATATACTTACTGCATAAATTTACAATTTGGCCCTTCTGGACAAAAACCAGCTAAGTAAGCCATACATAAAACACGTCTGACATGCCGATGCCGACATAAGGGACCGTGCCTACAAAAACCACGATCATACCATGGACAATCTCTGACTTTTGTCTCCGGATCAATATGTAAAAATGGACATTCTTTATTGTGACATGCATCTGTAACAATTTATTTTGTTTAAATATATATAGAATGCTGCATATTTGAATCATTTATATTAAAATGTTTATATTAAGTACTTACGGTAAAAGGAAAATAACTATAATATAAATATTATTAAAAGCTACTTACTGAATCTAGAATAAAAATAACATTCTGGCATTTTTGTCATATCGTATTCATGTAAAAATTCACACTGATCACCCTTTTTGCAAAGACCTCTTAACCAATGTTTACATACTATTGTGCGATCGCCTCGAACATGCCTGAAAGGACACGAAGCTCCTTTGCTACAACTGCCTCTCGGATAAAATTGACATACTGCGGCAATTGATTCTGTAAATTAAAGAGGGAGAGAAGATTATTTATTAAAAGTTCTATATTATTAATATATAAAATAGATTTATTCTCTCTCTTTTAACAATATCATACTGCAATAATCCCTAGGTAAACATAAGATAGATTATTGCTTATTTACTCGAAAGTTTTAATAAATGTTATTTAAAAAAATGATCATTTAAAAAACTTGCGGTATTGATACAGAAAAGGTAAAAAATAATTTGTATATGTGATAAATTAGAATTAAAAGTTCCAGATAAATATTTGACATTACGTTAAACAAACTTAACCTAATACAAACGTCTGTAAAAAATTTAAAAGAACATACTGTCCATGCCGGTGAAAGGTAATGGAAGAGCTCCATACTGTTCATCAAGAGCAACCTCAATATCAAATTGCATATGTTCTACATTCGCTACTATACACTCCATTGTTATTGAAAAAATTTGAACAATCAAACACAAAACACTTGTGCTCCGTTCAATCTGAAACTGCCGAGAATGCTGCATACAGCCAACATTACTCGTTCCAACGAAATGTCACTATAACCACATGAAGTTGGTCCCGAGTCTGCTCCAAAGATGAAATTTTATTCGATTTCTACTTTTTCGCGGCGTTTCGCATTTGTCAACCAATGTGAAAAGGTGGTTCAATGACAAACAAACATAAATAGAAATGAGCATACAGCCACGACGCAAAAGAAACTACACTTATATAAGAAGAAAATTCACTTTTCTTTTTTATAAAATATATGACTTTTGCGAATAACATATTGCGTTGTGGCTGTATTCTCATTTCTACTTATGTTTGTAAAATATAAAAGTTTATAATTATATCGTAAAAACATTCATCACATAATCTTATTATATTGACATGACATTTTATGGGTTCATTTTTAAGTATTAAATAATAATGTCATGATGACATCTCTATATATAATATCATATTATGATTTAATTATGATTCTGTGTTCCGTCTAGGAATTGATTTCCGTTATTTATAGTTATTAAATTTTTTCGTGTGGTTGAAATTCTCAAAAGTTTTTGACAAAACAAAGAATTTGAATGCAATAAGTGCAAGCAACAAAAATAACGGATATAATAATGAATTCACAATATTACATTGTTAGAGAGAGAGAGAAAACACCTAATATTATTAGATAATTATTTATAAAAATAAATTTTGTTTTAGAATTTATAAAGTATCTTTGTTGATGCGAAAATTAATTATTGCAGTAGCGTTATTTCAAGTCAATTTTATATTGATAAAAAATATATTATACGTATATTAAAAATGTGTTCTACGACAATCTGCACGTTATATATATGTATATAACTTTTCCATTAATATATATAGTATTTATAAATTTATATAATAAATAACATTTTGTCTGTAATGGGTTCGAATCGATCCGAGATCAATTAAGTCACACGTTGGTTCATACTTTGGTTTCTGATTGAACGAATTTAATGGCACTTTCAGATTAATGGATTTCTCTCTCTCTCTCTCTGATATCAAATAAAAAAAACTGCAGTCGAAAATGCTATTACTGTATTGTTACAAAATAAACACGAAATTGCATTAACAACAAGCGCGCTCGAGCATAAAGAAAAATCTCTAATTTATGTGATACCTTTTTAAATTTGCAATTTCTAATTATAATCCATTGTAGTGTTAATGGTGGCAATTGATCGCGCATTCGCAAGTGTAGTTTAAAATGCTGCGTTATTATATCAATACATGTCACGTGGAAATATCGTGGAAATAATGATTCGTGCTCTTTTTGACGAATATAAAAAGCAAGTTAATAAATTAATATTAACTTTATAATTTTAGTTTAATTTATTTTCTACCTTTTTCTAAAAATTAGAAAAGGTAAAGAATAAATTATAAACCAAGATTAAAATTAATCTACAATCATTAATCTACATCCAGCATTTATCGAAAAAGAGGCCATTGGCGCAAGCAAATTTTTTTAAGTTCAGGTATAAAAATATAGTATATTAAATAGATATATATATATATATTATATTATTTAAATTTTTTATTACATTAAAAAAATATTACATATTTATAAAATTCTCGTTTCAATCAAAATTATTATATTAACAAAAAAAAGAAAAGTATTATATGTATCTATAATAAAGTTACATATACGTTTATATCTAAGAATTTCTTAAATTACAAAATATGTTTGGAGTATATCAAAATTATGATTAAGCATTTTAGAAAAATTAAGGATATTATGTAACATTTATTATAATTTCTTAAAATACAAAGAGAAAATTTCAAGGAGAGGACCCTGGGGCTCTTATCCCCTTCGTGAATCCACCGGTATATGTTATATTGGTAGAAATGGATATCAGCTGGAGTAGCGGCGCTTGACGTTTGCCGTTCGCGCCACAGACTGCGAGGTGCTGCCATCTGACGCTCAGTCGGCGCGTCGCGTTTCCGTCACTAGTGTCACTACTACGTGACAGCGGATTTCGAGTGGGAGAAGTGGGGGAGCGGCGCGAGGAAGAAAATGGCCGACGAGGCTACGGTAAAAGGGCAGGGACGTCGTGCGAGGTGCGCGCTGCGCGACGCGAGATCGTCAGTTTCGCGATAGACCGCGTGAAAAAGGGCCGTCACACCATCGTCGGGGAAGGCCTACCGCCATTGCTCGCGGTCGCGCGTCCCGTTGAGAAATCTCGCGATCGTAACCAGAGGACTCGTGGTGTCCCGTTCGTCAATCATCGCTGGTGCCTGTGATCGCTCAGCGCGCCCACCAATCGCTCGGGCGGCCCGATTCGCCGTTTAAAAAAAGAGCGTTCGCGGGCCGAGTTTAGCCGACGGAAGGGCTCGCCAGGGAGGTAAACACGACACCCCGTTTACGCTGGCGCCTCCGCCGACTCCGCCGTTCTTCCCGTCCCGTCCCGTTTTCAGTTCTCCCGCGTTCTCTCCTCGTTGCTAAAGCGTGTGCGTGTGTTGTTCGCGAACGCGTCGCCCGCGCCGCGCCGCCCGCGCGCGATCGCCGTCTGTGAAGATTCTCTCCGCGTGCGACGATTGAGATCGATCAGCAGGTTGGTGAGTTCTTTCTTTCTCTCTCTCTCTCTCTCTCTCTCTCTCTCTCTCGCTCGCTCGCTCGCTCTTTCGCAGTCTCGGTCTCTCTCGCACACTTGTCAGGGCCACTTGTGGCCGTCCGTCCACGGGCGCTTTTTAAAGGGCGTGCTGGCCGTCCGCGTTTTCTCGGGCCTACGGTCCTCCGTGTCGTGTGTCGTCGTCGTCGTCGTCATCGTGCTCTCTTCTCGAATCGAGTATCTTTGTCCGCCGTGCCGCCGTCGTGTCGCGAGGACCACGCGCGGAGCGCACACTCCGCGAGAAGCTCGGAGTGGAGAAGGACGCTTGTGTGCCGCGCGCGGGTTGATTATTTATCGCGCGGAGTCTCTCTACCTGTCGCGGTACCAAATCGGCCGACGGGCGCAGGGGTGATTTAAAGGGATCGATTTGTCAACAAGTCGATGAGGGAGAGAGTGCGCGCACGGTGGCCCGACACAGCACAGCGGATTCTCGCTTCGCTTGTGAAGTATCATTACAATTTCCGTCGTTCGTGTGCATCTCTCGTTGTATATGCTCCGATTCGCGTGCGTTTGCCACTTTATTGTACGTAAATTCATTTTATTACACGTTGATAAAAGCGCTTGTAGTACCTTATCGCGTATCCCTTTCTGATCGTGTATTCGTTTCTGCGGAAAATATTTTTTTTATCGCGATGTATAGTCGTGTGTATCGCAATGAAAAAAAAAAAACATGCGATAAAGATAAATTATTAACGATTGGACGTCGACTGCTTTATTTTTAAAACTGTAATATTAGTCGCGCGTTTACTTTTTGACCGTTTTATTGTGCATTGTTTACAGATAAAGTCAGCTTGCGAACTGTATCGCGATTAATAAAATCTACAATGGCAGTTAGGTAGTTGTAATTAACATTGGACATTCGTGAACTTCGAGCACATTTATATTTATTTTGAAGATGTAAAGAATACAATCATAATGAAGCCACAGAAGAAGGCTGTTGTTGCCAAAAAGGCAACTAAAATGCCAACAGTCGCCAAAAAACGTCGCACATTTATAGAGAAGACCATGATAGATGTAAAAAAGGAGAAGAAATCAAAGAAAAATGATGATCCAAAGAGGAAGACAGATAATGATAAGAAGAAATTAGAAAAGGCCGAAGAGAGGAAAAAATTGGATGACAAAAAGAAACTAGAGGAAAAAAAGAAGGAAAGATTTGATAAATTGGATGAAAAGAAAAAACAATTGAATAAGGATAATGAAAAGAAATCTGATAAGATTGACGAGAGGAAAGTAGAAAAAAGAGATGACAAAGTTAACGAAGAGACGAGTCAAGAAAATACGGACAAGAAAAAAATGCAAAGATGTGAAGAGAAAGCAAAATCGGAGAAACAATCTGCGGATAATAAAAAGAAAATTGAGAAAACTGAGGACAAGAAGAAGAATGTAAAATTAGACGATAATACAAATACGGAGGACAATGTAAAATCTTCAAATACATTGGAGGATAAAGAAGCACCTGAAAATAAAATTGATAGTCTTTCTCCCTCTGCTAAGAAAAGGAGTAAAGATGAGAAGAAGAAAGATGTTAAATTAATTAAATCTGATATGAAATCATTATCGAAGAACTCTATCGTGAAGGATAAAAAGTCTGAACGTAAGAAAATTTCTGAAAAGGATTCGGCAAGCAATAAGATTTCTTCTCCTAAAACGAAGAAGGATTCCAAAACAAAACAAAGTCAGAAAAAGGGCATTACAAGAAAGACAGTTCTGACAAAGAAGCCTCGTTTATCGGTAGTTAAGAGACTGGTCGACAAGAAGATCAAGTTAGTTAAGCCAGTAAAAGATGAAGAAATGAGCGAAGATGAAAATGCAGTCAAGAAGGTGAAGAAGAAGAGTAACTTCGCTAAGAGTAGGACTTTGCAAGAGAAAAAACCAAAGCTGGCGAAACAGATGAAAGCCAAATTGCCTCAGAAGCATTCAAAGATCAGTGCTGCTCTGAAAAGGGAAGACAAGTTGAAAACTATAACGGAGAAGATTATGACCAAGAAGAAAATTGAATTGAAAGAGTTTGACCAAGTTTCGACCGAACATAAAAAGATCGCGAACAAAAACGAGACGTGCCAAGGACCAGAAGTGAGCAGCATTAAAAGCGAAATTGAAGAAGACAAGGATTCCGATAAGTGCAAAGAGGAGAGTCTTCAACCAAAATTACAGGATAATAAGAAAGCTATTAAAAGTGGCAACAAAATTAGCAGCAAATCTCCAAAGAAGGCTGGGAAAACGATAAGGGTACAAACGGAGAGCAATAATCAAACGTCAGTTTCATCTGAAGACGCATCTACCGAGGAATCTAATAAACAATCCAAAATTGCAGAAGATAACGCGAAGTCTATCACAAATTCCAAACAGGAACAAATCGGCGCTGAGAATACGGTTGAATTAAATTTAAAGGTTGAGGCAATAAATGGTGAGAGTGTCAGTGGCGTTACATCTCAATCTGACTCTGAGGATGATTCTGACGACGAGTACAAGAAGAGTAAGCAAAAGGATACCAAGAATAAGGAAAGGGCTAACTCACCATCGGATGAACGTGCGCGACGAATGCGACTTTTTGGCTTTTGGAGTGGACCAAAACGACACAGGGTCGCATCATTGAATGCCTTGGCTAAAGTTCACTGCCTCTATGAAAATGAGACCGGCGGAGTCTATCTTGGTGGTTTTTGCAAACCAAAACCCGAAAAGGAGAAGGATAAAGAGAAAGAGAAACCGAAAAAAATGAAAGAGGAAAAAGAAGAGCAACCACGTAAAGAAAAAGAAAAGAAAGTTGAATGCAAAACGGAAGAGAACGTTTTGAAAAGGAAACTGAGAAATGTGCCCGGACTACGTGGCAAACATTGGGATATGCCGGGGAGTTCGTCATCTTCATCCTCATCCGATGAGGAATGCGAGAAGGAAAAGAACCAAGTTGAACCAAGTAAGAAGAAAATGATCAAAAGGAGGAAGAGAAACGAGGAAGTAATGGATCTGAAGGACATGGTTGTTTGCAAGAGGATGGCCAGTCTTAATGCCACTGCCATTTTGGCTGCTTCCTACTCCGATGAGAAAAATCGTTGTGGTAGTAGCAGCAGCAGCAGCACCACCAGTGATTCCTCCAGTGAATCGGAAATAGAGATAATTAAAAGACGTAGACAAAATGACTCAGACGATAAGAAGAAGTCGAGACAAGGCTCTGATCCGGAGGAGGTTATTAAGCCATCTAAGAAAGTTGTCATCGTTAACCAGGACACTGATGTCACTATCACTGGTAATTAATCATGCGTGGATTAAGCGTGAAAAGTCTAATGATCTTTTTACTGTGATAATTAATTCTTTTCAAGGTGTTTACGTCAATCAAACCCGATCTACTCATCATGAAGGATATTGTAGTATTGCTGGTATGCAGTATAGGATCAGTTCTACCAGTCATACTCAAACTGCAGCTACCGCGGTGGCTACTGAACTTCACGATCAGGTTTGTATTTAATTCAAGTCATCTTCTTGCGTTGTTATACAAACATTCGTTTTATATCATATATTAAAATAGAAAAGCTATAACTTATTCATATATAGATAATGTGAGTGATAAATGGATAATATCAATGGCAAACTTTTTTTTAGAAAATATTTTTGATGAAAATACATTATATTGATGAAAAAGTATATTAGTAACACATTTTTAACGAATCTTAATTTTGATTAAAAGCGCTATCTTGAAAAGTTATCAAACTATTACAATCTATCTTTTGTTTAAAATTTTTATTCTTATTTATTAATCTCTCTATTCTCATTCTTATTAAAATACATATTTTTTTAATTATTTACTTATTTAATCGAAAATACATATATATTTTTTTCAATATGCATTCCTTTTTTTATTAGCAAAAATTAGAACAACCTTGCAAGTCCTACACCCCACTCGGTGCGTTATCTTCTATGCAGCCACCAGGTAGCCAGGGTAATCATCCTAACATGTCACCTCGAAGGCATTCAGCATTCTCAACCCCTCAACACGGTAAGTCAAACGCAACTGCATGTTTCTATGCTTTATTTGCCAGTTCTATCAAACACAACCGTAATTATCGAAAGCTACATCGTATTTTATGTTCCTCTCTGTTTATTATTCTACGTGATTTAAATTAAATTTCCACACGGACCGCATTTCATGTGAATTTACACCGCTCGTTATATTAATTTACTCGCCTCTCTCATGATATTCATAATACAAACTAAACGAAGAGTTACGCGTGCATTGAATAAACGGCCGGAGTACTGTATAGCGTAAATTGAAATCTCGCGTAAATTAGAATAAATTATCTGCCGTGGTATTTTTAACTTATCGAGATGCTGCAAAAATTATTCCCGTCTTTTTTTCTTATGTACGCCACTGCGTCGTTTTGCGTGTGCGTATTATACACCGCTCAGCGATTTCCTCTTTCAACCCGTGGCGAGCGGTTGGCTTTTCTCTTTGTTCTATTGATGCTTTCTCACCGTTCTCTTACCCTTTATCCCGCTCGATTCATCGCGAGACATACACATTGCACGCAACCGAGATGCCGCGTAGCCGCTGATGACAGCGTGCGAATACACGTGTTGTATGTATATGAAAAGCTGCGTGCAGTTTGTGCCGTTTGCTGGCGGTTCAGATTCAAAACGCTGTCGTTCGGTCATATACTATATATTACGTTTCATATTATTTTAACTTGCATAATTATTGACTTCTTAATTTCATTCATCAATTATTCCATGCATCTCTGAAATCTAATAATAGATGAGTGAAGGATACGCAACATAATAACTCTTTATATTTAGTATTTCATTATGCTAAGTATTTATTACATTAAGCTAATGAATAATATTCACAGTATAAAAAATATTAATTAGCTCACAGATCCGTTAAAATAATTGTACATACAGTTACTAAAGTATAGAGATTGAAGTTACATGGAAAAAACAGTTTTGCTGAAGTATCTAAAAATTTAACCAGATAAAAGAGCTAGATATAACTTGGTAGTTATATCCTAAAACACATTATTCAAGAATGTCTTAAAACTTTCGCGCGTTTCAAGTAATATAGGTATTAATACATATGTCTGTAAAATTTGAGCTCGATTTACCGTCCTGTTCCTAAGATATAACCGATCAAACTTCGCAGATTTTTTTATATTTACCGTTGTAGCATAGCCATTTCCGCCGTGATATGACACGAATTTTCACATAGCATCGAAATCGCAAGAAGTTAATGAAAAACGAGTCTCGTGAAATTGAATTTATGAAGAAGCATGTGTAACAAGACCATAAATATTTATCGTATGATATTAAAGTTTGAGTTAATAAAAAAATCTTGATTTTATATATTCTCTCGAGAATTGACGAAGTCTAGTAGGTGTGGCAACGTCACACTTTCAATGACAATGCGATTGCCATCATATAGATTTGGTATATCTCGTTTCTTATCAAGAGTAAGGTTATGCCATTCTTGTCGTTTCTTCGTAAGAGCTGCTTTGCATTTTTCTTGCTAAAACTTTACTTATAATATATTTTCCTTTATATCGTGATTATACGAAAAGAGACAAAAACATTTTTGTCTTTTATATAAACATTTTGACAGCGATGTTTCGACTTATGCCTGTCACTGTATTCGTCTTACTCGTAAAAATGTGATGTTGCCACGATCTAATTTCTCTTACGTACTACGTGATACGTAGATTTTCCTTTTTTTCTTAAATTAATTTATTTCATCATGATTTAATATTGTGAGTGTATAAAATACATTGTTTTTTATTCTTATTGTTAGATTTTATTTAACAATATATATTGATTTAAATTTAGAGTTATGTTTGAGTCTGTCGTTGACTCGCATAGTTGTGGTATAACTACCTTAAAATAATTTTATTTTTCCATCAAAATAATTATGTAGATTAAACTGGTTGCTAGAACGTTAAAACTTATTGTCATTAATGCTGAAGTATTCCAATATTATTTTGATGGTGCAACAAAATTATTTTAGATCTGTATCTAGCTTTTGATACTTCAGTTTTTTCCATGTACAAATCAAATAACATATTTCGCTTGTTCCATTTTACTAGATTCAATCTCTTTTAAAACTCAATCATTAAAATGATTAAGTTTTCTTCAGGTTGTAAATGTTTAATTCTACGATGAATTTTAACAAAACGAAATTCATATACATTTCACATAATTCGTTTTATCAAAAAACGACACTCGATATTGATTTACTGAACAGTTTACGAAGTTCTTATTTCGTACTTTGTTATATACCTTACAAACAATATAAAGTTCTAGTATTATTGTAGTTATTGTTATGATGGAACTTTTAAATAATGTTAACAATCGGATTAGAAGTCCGAGAGTAAAAGCATTAAATTTTCGAGTATTGGAGGATGTATCGTTCCTAAAATTGTGTCTTACTCTCTGAGACAAGTAACTAAACTGGAAAACTTCTCTCTAAAATGGAATTCTTTTTAAGATTTGAGAAAACACACTTTCTCTGATATTCTAAAGATTAATTCAAGAGGGGCTCGGATTTACGTGTAAATCGAACAAACTGGAGTTATATAGTCTTAAGTTACAAAGGGTATCACACGACATAAAAAAACCTTGTTAACATTTAGTGAAGGGAAAAGCGTCTTTAGTCAGTTTAAGAGGTCGTAACAAGTTTAATCCTTAGTCGAGCGAGAAGCTTACTCCAAATCCCGAGACATCTACTAATTCTTACGCTATATATTAAAGTGATATTAAATAATATTTAATTACAAAAGATAAAGGAATATGTGTGTGTGTGTGTGTGTGTGTTTTAAATCAAAGTTAAAAGCATAAAGTATAAAGCAATCAAATCGGCTTGTTCCATTTACGTGAACGCGTAAAAACATTTAAATAGCTGCGGAACGTGTCGCGCTCTGTTTGTCCGCTGACAGTACGAAAATAGATTGTCCAGATAAGGATTAAATCAACTACTCTGAGTTAATCCGTACAAACGGACGTTACAGATCCCCAAACGGAGCGTTCTTTTAAATCAGAGTATACAATTCCTTTAAGGTTTATTCGGTAAGGGCAAATTACATGCGTCTCGCCCGCAAACACGCGCCAACGATGTTACACATCCGCCTGCACAATTATCCCGCACTGGTTTCCGAGAGCAAGGTCAGTGCGTGCTAGAATCTTACTGGCGCAACGTCGTGTGCCAATTCCGAAGTACCTTCTATAAATCGTATGAAATAAAGACGAAGACAAGAAACATACCAATTCGGAAATATTCTGACTGTATTTCGATATACACTGGACAATTTTTAGTGCACATAACGTGAACTGTAGATTTCCCATGCTAGTAATGTGTATATTGGAACAGGCCTCTACATATAGAGGCGAGATTGCCTCGAACTAATAAAATAACGCACAAACGTTACCTCCTCAAAACGGATTTTTGCAAACATATTTTTTTTCTAATTATCTTAATTTGGATATACTTTCTGTACAGGCGCGACCATCTGAATCGATAAACATTAAGATAAATGTACCAGTTGGTGGACAGTTAGTGGACATGACCTAATTCGTTGGATAAAGTGATACAAAATTTCAAATATGATATTAAACTTTTAATGACACATTTATTAGGAATCGTACATATCATTAAGAGCTTAATATTTGAAATGTTTTATCACTTTATCCTACAATTGGTTCATATCCACTAACTGGTACATTTTATGTCTTCTCCATAAATCTATAAATTGCATCAAATGAAGAGAGAAAACGAGAAATTTACTCTTTAAAATGGCACTTCAAAACGACACTTTTGCGTAAATGTTTTTTTCTAATTATTTCAATTCAGGGACCTTCTATAGGGACGCGATTTTCACTTTAAACCGATAAACGCTACTTCTTTTCTGTAAATTTATAAATCGTGAAATTAAAATAACGAGAAATCATTATTCTGAATGGCACTTTTACGTAAATGTCTTTTTTAGTTATTTTAACTCTTAGCACACAATGATTTTCCGATCTTTCACTACACCCGATGGGTCGTTCGCGTCCTAAGTTAATTTTTATCATTTCAACAATATACAAAAATCATTAAGTGATTCTAATATATACTTTAACATTTTTAGAAAATATTTATATAACTGTGTATAGAAAAGAATATATAAATGTTATAATAATTGTTTGATGCTCCTAGTTTTTCAAAGAAAGAAAATATGCAGGACACAAATGACCTGATCGCATGTCATTTACCTGAGGGTTAACTCGAAGATATCATATATAGAGACGATTACCTGGAATGATAAACGAATTACCTCTTACGAAAGTTATCTCTTTCTGTGAACTGTATATAAAATTACTTATTGTTAGAAGAGAGAGAGACAAGCAACTTTTTTTCTAATAGAAACTCGCAACAGCTGGAATGATTTCGATGAACTCAACTCAAACGATACCATAGGAATACGATTCTTAAGAATTATCCGAAAGACGAGAAATAACGCTCAAGAGTTCCGGGAAAGTTCAGAGTGAAGAGAGGGGGAGGGGGGGGGGTGGCGAGAAAAAGAGGACACATGATGAATACAGGTTTTCAAAGCTCCATCTTAATACCCGTGCATTCCGGACTCGAGGAAGAATTCCAGATGTGCCATTTTCCCCGAGCTGCAGGAACACCCGGTAGATCCGCAATCGAGTCCGAAACTCGCGGAGCGCGAGTTTAATACTCCCCTTCTTATGTAAACCGTGTGTGCCGTTGTTAGCAGCAGCAGCTATAGTGATGACGATGGTGGGGCAGCGACGGTAGGACGGTAGCGGTGGTGGGGAGAACGGTAATGGTAGTAGTACGCTGCGCACACCTGACAGTGTTCGAGTGGTAGTCGAGGGAGACGAACGTGTTCTTTTCGGCCCGGCTCTCCGTCGCGTTATTCGGTCGCGCACGCCGGCGGGTCCTGAAACGTCGTCGTCGTTGTCGCCGCCTCCCTCTCGCAGTGTACGGTTGCCAGCCGGGGTTGGACGCAAGTGCTAAGAGTGTTTGTCGGTTCTTTCATAGTGCTCCGTACTTGTGGTGCGCGTCGTACCGTGTAGCCGCCGGGGATACGAACGTACGAAATGGAGCCACGGCGCGAAAAGTAGGTAGAGAGCTCTTCTCGGAGTCGGATTGCGCCGTGCCAGTCTGTCTGAATTTTCCTCGCCACGTCTGCAAGGAGAACGCCGTGAAAAATGCCTTTCGTTCTGTAATCGTGATTTATATAGACACCTTCAGAACAATTCTTGGTTTCGCATTATATAGAGCCGGTTACTTAACACTTCCTCGATTGCGGGAACGAAGGATCGTTGATTTTCCGATATAACGTAGGCAAGATTATTATAGTTGACAAAACATTCTCCGTTACTTTAACGTGCATTTTATCCCAAGTGCGATTTGAAGGTTAGACAGAAAGACGTATTTAATGCCACGTATTAGTGAATGGCGGAAAACATGGCGTCGAGACGAATTTTTGCGCTGCTGAAAACTCGATGCCACGCGAGAATTGATCAAGAATATTTATGGACGAAGGGCAGCGAGGTAACGGCGAGTCTCTCTTGCTCCGAGCGGACGTAGTTGAAGCAGATTGTCGGCGCAATTCGGCTTCAACCGCGATGAATTCGACAAGTGACACGTGCGGCGCTCGACGTTTATGCACCCCCGTGATCGACACGGACGAGTCGTCGCAGTGTCACCTTTCGATTTGGTGGACGCTCGTTGACGAAGCGACGAACGAACGTTTCGGTGTCATCCGATAGGTATTGACGGCCGTTTTCGTCTCGCGGTCGGTTTGATTGATGTAGATTACTGCAGATGATCTCTCTCTTCCATGCCGCATGGCTCTTCTCATTCACAAACATTTAGTTGGTGAAATGAGCATTTCGATCGAGTGCGAGACAGAGGAAGTTTGAACACTGAATTTCGTAGCAGCTGACGAACGATTCAAACAATACGCGAATAATTTTTGTGAATGAAATGACGGCTTTAATTATTTTATCTTTTTTCATTTTTATATATGCAGAAAGTAAACACGCGGCTATTGTGGAGTTAATCTCAGTAATTAGAATTTTTATGTAATATTTTTTTATGTTTAATATCTTTTTTAATATTTTGGTTCAACAAAGTAATTTTTATAATAATTCTTAAAACGTAATATTTTATATTTTGATAATTAACTCTCCATCTGAGTCTTTTTTGATAGAAATCGAACGACATTTTATTCTCTCATTTTTTAATTTTTATTACACATATAGGTTTTAACATTTAAGTTAACAAACTATTTGGTAATGTAATAGAGATGTTGAAAAGTAATTCTGAATTTTTCCACATTTTTTGAAAGCCTAGAACAATAAAAAAACTTGGGCTGGAAAAAGGATTCAGATTATAGACGGAAGGAGTAAAAATATGATTGCAGATGGAGGATTAAACATCAAATAAAAATTCTGTTAAATTGATTAAATTGAAAAAGTAACACATTTTATTTACTCTCGCTTTTTTCCTGTTAGTTTATAACTTGAGAACTTTGCGCTTCCGTTAATAAAAGTCAATCTAGATTTTACCAGCGATAACATTACATGTTTATTGTCCATCGATTTTAACAGTCTTTATATAATGTACGGACGACGATGATTAAAATATCTATTGTAACAGCCTTGACTATTCATATAGTGATTGAACGTTTTATTATATTATCGGAGATAATCGATCATGTAATTAATATGCAGCATACATTTTAATATGTAAAACGCGTTTTGTCGAGATTTAGGATATTTCGAGGAAATATAATAAAAGATCACAAATTATTTTATTGCAGCGTATCATTACGAGTTATTTTACTACGATTTATTCTTTATATATTTCTTTAACCGTTTATGTGTACGAAAATCCAAATTCATTTATGAATAGAATTTAATATGAAAAAGAAGTACTAAACGCGACAACACGTGTCATATTTTATTAAACATGTAATTGAATGCGATTTATTGTTGCGATTATTCTATAAAGATTGATTTGTAGGAATGATACATACTCGTGAACTTTGTTTTCATTACATTCTTAGACCATAAATTCATTCTACAAGCGCGTACCACGTATTACTTATGGTACACTCTCTGCATACTCTCTTCGAGCACGTTTTCCTGTCATCATTATTTTATTGCATTCGCGTCCTCGTCCGAAAATTCGCGTAACACTAAAAACAGCAATAAAACAAAGTTGCAACGCGCACGTCGCAACCTTCGCCAGTCTGTCTTCTTCCTTCTCCGGAATTATTTTGGATCATCCCCTTTACAGTCCGTTTACTATCTCGGGGCAGATCAGGGACATTTCGCGACATGATGAAACGTTGGAACGATAAACATGTGACTACCTTGTCTGTAGAGGAAAATATACCTACAAGTATCGATGGTGTAGATACGATATGCCGTATTTTTGGATGTATGCTTTTGGATTCACTTTGCAGAAAAGATAAAAAGATCCAGTAACTTCGTAACGTGATTTAATATTGGCAAAAATTATGTAAAATTGTGCACGATTCGAAAAAACGATGTAACACATTTTTAAATAGGAAAAATTATTAATAAATATCGTATAGTTTGATTTTGATATTTTTTAAATTTTTTAAACGATGAAATATTGCAAGATTCAAATTTGTGTCTTGCTGCTGATTTAACATTTTTTCAGATTAAGATTTTGCAATCATTTACACATATTTAATAAAATATTCTTCATTATGTTAAATTATATACATCACTTTTCATACAATTACGAACATGTGTACTCGTAAACAATGAACAAGCCAGATTGCGGATACGAAGTATTAGTTCTACACCATTAATACGAGATAACTATCGCGTGTTCGAGATTCATA
Organism: Cyphomyrmex costatus; assembly: GCF_001594065.2. NCBI lineage: Eukaryota > Metazoa > Arthropoda > Insecta > Hymenoptera > Formicidae > Cyphomyrmex > Cyphomyrmex costatus. The sequence goes on along the minus strand of NW_017280255.1, from coordinate 1,759,636 downwards.
AAATTAGGTATTCACTTGCACGGTCTACATATGTTATGCTTGTGCGCTTCGAGTGTTACATGCATATCAATGATATTAACACGAATTGCACAGTAGAGACCGCGTTTATTCGAAATTCTTTACATCTCTACATTGCTCCGAAAATGCGTTTCAACTTAACCATCTACAGAGATCCTCAAATATAAGAGGTTGAACACCATCTGTTTAGTTCGTTGTATTTTTCAGACTTGTTTTAAGATAGAATAAGACAGATTATGTATAAGATAGAATGAGATATCTTCTCTCGCCTGAGATATCTTTTTCTACCTTAAGCAGATCCTGAAAAATATATATAGCGGATCAATCAGAAGTTGTCTAAGCGCGGTGTCCAATTTCTCGCTTGAAGACCTTTAATCATCTCGTTTCATTCTCGCCCGTATCCATCAACGAGTATTCGTAATTACATTGTACAGCGAATCGCAATACCGGAGTTTAACGTAGCGTTTATTACGCCGAAATATCGAATACGACGCGGGGCGTCGCGATGCCTGCCGGCGCCTAGAACGCATCGGCGCCACTTAGACACGCGGTGCGGTTATCACAGGCAGGCGGACACGCGATGGTTTTAGTCGAATTTGAAAATAGACTCGTGACACACACATACATAAACACACACACGCACACGCACACGCGTAAACGCGCGCCAATGGGACCTGGCCTCTCGCCAGCTTCCACGGTGTTATAGCCGAGCGGAAGCCGGTAATTTCCACGGCCGTGACTGATGCACCACCGAATACGCGGAAGAGATAATAAGGTCCGCGCAGAATCTTCCGCGAATCACGTGTCTCATGAGAATCCGCACGAGAGATCCGCTCGTTCGCGTCGGTTTCGCGTGAGTTGCTGAAGCCGAGTACTCCGGATACGTCGTTACTTTTTCTTCTTGTCGATGAAAATCCAGCGGAGCGGTAGCGAAGTTGCGATACCTCGTGTATCAAGAACCTGAAGTTGCAGAGATACAAAGTTGGACACTCCGAATACGTGCGATTGAATGATTATTGAGTCGAGGCAATCCGGAGTAAAGTCTTATCGAGAAAAATTGTGAATTTTCCTAAAATAATCGGTATTAGTACAGACTAGTAGACAGTCTTTATACGCATGTTCAGTTGTTATTCGAATTCATGGGACATGGATATCGTTCAGATACCCGATTATCCTAGATATTATACAGACGCTCGATATTACATCACAGGATGCTTTGGATATTTATTTCGAGATGTAACTAGGAATTTATGTTCAACAATTTGTTACTTTCAGTGACATTTCTTTGATTCATGATAACTCTTTAATAGGTATAATTCATTTGCGTAATAACCAATGGTAATTATATTTAAAAAATAAATTAATAATTTATTTGTTAATTGCTTTATTTTGAAAAAAAATGGAATACGAGGTGTATCGCAGTCAAAATTTTTCTTATAGTGTTTCGCAAACGTGATCGGATTTTTGAAAACAAAGAAACAGTATTCGCATGAGAACTCGATCTCAGATCAATAAAATTGATAAATTTTAAAAACAAAGAACCGTTCGCGTTTTAAGCGACGCGAAATATTTTACCTGTGATGCAATCAATTTGAATAAAATCGTTAGTCGATGGCTTCGTCCGAGTTCAATACTCGAATACGCGTGCAACTCACTAATCCCCACATACCATTGTGACGATTTCCGTCCCGGTGACGTAAGTACGTGTGACCCATCCGTTATAAATCCGGCATCGTGCTTTAAGCCCCCGGTAGAAGCTGCACGAGTTTCGGCTCGTGTATCGGTCGCGAGATCACACGAATCCTCTTATGTCGCGGCGAAACGGCCCTTTGAAGTGCGCTTTAGAGTAACGCCGCGGAGTTTGAAATTTACGTTTGACCTGCCGGTTAAGATAAACTAAACGTACAACTTCCTGATGGGTGGAAAACGACCGGTATGTGAAATATCGATTAGGTCACTCGGTGCCCGCGATATCGGTTGTGGGTCAGCACTTTAAACCCGGTAATGACATCACATTGCAGCGAAAAGTAACACATATGCCATAGCTATTAAGAGAAATGAGCTGCCAAATACTGAAGAGTTCTTTCATATCTTTCAAAAGAAAAATACGTTCTGCTAAGCTTATATATTTACAGTATCCGTTATTTTTACAGTAATAATAAAAGAAGATATATAAGAATATTAAAGGTCTGTAATGTTGATACGCTCCTAGAAGCGAATTTTTACAAAATTGATATGGCATTGGATGGACAGAAAATTATTATTTATAGATAAATTGTGGATAATTAAATGCTCTACTCTAATTTAATAAAATTTTGCATTTAAAAGTGCCAATTTTACAGATCTGAATATTAATGAACTCGAAAGTTTGTTTATGAATTTATAATCTGGAAAGGAATTTGTGTCTGTTATTCCTACAAATACATTTCAATGAAATTTAGAACGGATTGAAGATTAGCGCCTTAAACGGAACGCTAACAAGTAAACTCTTTATTTACACTTGAAAAATAGGTCACTCTTGGAGATTAATCGATGAAACAAACAAAAGGATAAATGAATGATCGAATTCTTGTGTAGTTTGACGGTGGCCTCGTGGGATTTGGTGATAAAATGTCTCTGATTGAGAACCTCGCTCGTCAGTTATACGTGGGATATCGAGGGTAATGGAGCCGCGGATCGTCGTACGCTCGAAGCGATTCGTTGAAGTCGATAGAAGTCGAACATCGGCCAGTTTAATGCCGCGTTTACGATCGAATAGGAATCGTGCTCCGGTTTCCTCGTTGGCGGCCACGTCGCGCTTCCGAAAGGTTTTCAATCATAACTTTTATTTACGTGAACGAGTTTATCGCTCTGCTTTTATTACCATGTGCGTGTCTCTACCGGTCTGCTGTAATGTATGTTTACCTTGTTCGCTGGATCACTCGCGTAATATTACAGAACGTATTCGGCAAGCGTATAATAAATTTTTCGAAAGGATATCACTGCAAAAATAAAATAGCCAAGTATTGTACAACATAAATTTGCAAATTTATTTTTATTTCTGAAAAACATAAATTTTGGAGCCGAATAAAGCGTAGTTCAATGGCATTACTTTGAAGCGCAGAGTAGTTATTCTATTATATTAACATACCATTCATTTTTTATTATAATAGCATATGTATCTGTTGGAATGCTGTTGTGAAAGAAGACTGAATCTCAAAAATAATTTATGACTATCGTACACGTGTGTGGGATGACGTAGATGGTTTTTTGTCGCTCAGTTTTTGGCACATATCAGCATTCAGGAGATATTTGCGTCGTTCTGGTTTCGACGTATTATTACTGCGTCGTAATCATGATCTTTTTCGTACTTAAAACTACCCTGCATATTTCATTTGCACAAATTGAATGCGATCAACTGACGTTAGTGTTGACGGCCAAATTTTCCATGGAGGCACTTTAAAATACGTAGCAAACAAGCGGTGGAAGGTGATGAGACCTCGTCGTTTCTTTTTTATCGTTCGTGGCACGTGGCGTCATACGAACGCGTGACTTCCTTATCGCAAATATTTCTGTGAGCCGCGAATAAGAGAGACGAATAAGGTCCGTATAAATATTTACGCGGTCGAACTGAACGCCGTGGCTTCACACACTCTTACGTGTTCGGCAAACAGATTCGTTCGCCATCGTCGACAATCTGGAGATCGAATCGGACTGAAATGCGCAGAAACCTTTCGTCGCGATTTTCACTCGCTATTTTGCCTCTTCCAGATGAGAGTGCATCGATGCGATGAACCTTGATGTATATAAAATTGCGTATTTCGCGCGCAGTTGGAAACTAAACTTGTTTTTTGACATTTAACGTGCAGTTTAATTTTTGAAATGCCAAGCGATTTTTCACGATAAAAACTATTATTAAAGTTCAAATAAATGCATTTATTTGCTTACGCGCACTTTTATTAAATTCTGGTGATCAAATATTTGTAGTATATTAGTTAATGAAAGTCAGATACAGTTACGAGCTATTAAATACATTAATTATGCATACATAAATGTTTCAAGGAGTAATCATTTTGACTACTTCGCATACTCGTTAGTATGCGAAGTGTGAAATAATTTATATGAAAGATTATATTAAACTTCAGTATGATCAAAGAAATAATACGTCATGATTCATATCGAATTTATTTCAATTGGAATAAAGATTGAATAGGTTAAATGTTTATTGATCGAATGAGATATGCTTGCGTAATTTATTATACGAGAGATCCATGAAGTCTGTTATTATTAAATTCAGCCAGAATATCTCTGAAAATTGAAGGTAAAAATGTGATAGAAATTATTATCATTCATGTATGCTCGATCGTTCCAATTGAAGTTATACTTGTCATTGTGTTTGTTAAAAAGAAATATTTTGGATTTTTTAAGTACAAGTAAATTAATTGATTATTAAAAAGTTTGAAAAATATAATGTATGATATCTTCCTGTATAAGATGTATGTAATCTCATTTAATATTACTGTCTGTCAAAACACCTGTGATATATCTTGAACTTGAACTTTTGGTTTCGCTTTTTCAATATAATAATCAGAACGTAAACGCATATAAATTTTTATCGACGATGATACCGTTTTAATTTTACTGTGACGATAAAGCGCCATTCTATACTATTTTTATATTATTCACCAAAATAGATACAACAGTCAATAAACAAGGGACAACTTGAAATATTCGATGGGCGCTCTTCCGCTTAAATGTTGGAAGAAGGGTAGCTGTCGATAAATTCGATTTGACTGGTAGCATCCATTAGTGTTTATAAACGAATCGATTAATTAATAATGAAATTTACTACATCTCAGTTGTGACTTGGCGGAATGTATAAATGATTGCTTTTGGTTATAACATTGACGCAGTTTTGATGTCGTGCATTTTACGAGTATTAATTAAAAAGCGTACACGTATCAATTAAAAAGTACATCGCACCGTATCATCTTCGCAATCGGAGTCCACCGTCGGCTGGATTTCAAAATTGAATCTCATGAACACGTTCCGCGTTGCAAGTGGAAATTACCGTAACTGGTATTTAAGTGACCTGCACGCTCGATATCATAGTGTAATTCCGAACTTCGTTAATGCCGCGCTTTCCCGCTTAACACACACAAGCGGAGTATTACGCGTAGAATTAATTTATATACCGCGGGGAATTTAAGTACGAGGGGAATTTCCCTTCTAGTGCACAGAAACGACGTCTGAAACAATATGTTTTCGGCGATGCTGTTTCAAACTGGAAAACATTGAGTTTGCAAGCTGCTTTACCACGTGCGAGAGAAATCACACGATTGCTCGTAACACGAAGTTCCCACGGAAGAATTACATAAACGATCGAGCGTATTGAGTTTACCATTCGAACTCCGTGTTTGAACAGAAATGCTTTTGTATCGGTCTGATTTTTTAGTCAATTTCGACAATAATCTGATACCACACATACTATCTAGTGGTGAAATTTCACGGACGATTACAAAATTACACGTATTATAAATGTAGAATGGTCGAGGCTGCGGTCATCGCGAACAATCGTGGAAGGGGATATTTGTCACGGTCGAAATTTTTTTGCGTTTTATTCGGCGATTCTTGTAACGAGAGAAAGGTACACGCGACGAATTTTATGTTACATATACATGATGCACGCGGGAGAGATTGAGAGGAATATAATTACATGATATATAATATGTCGAGTGTCTCCATTATGAGCGCGATTTATCTGAATATGCGAATACAAATTAGAAAATATGCGCTTATCGTTTATTGGTACATGCAAAAATTCCTCGCGATTTACGATAGTATCAAGGACATAATTAAAAATCGTTAATTTTAACATAAATGCTAGCAGATAGTGGATAGAAAGGGGTCAAATCCATTTTGTCCTGTGATAACCGTAATTTATAGGCGTAATACATCTCGCCGAGACAACCGGTGCTTTTCCGTTATTCCGGTAATTTATGGTAAATTTGTCTCGCGCTCGCGAGAGATCGAGCCCGTCGCTCTCTACGGCTCTGCTCTCCTGTCATTCCTGTTGATTTATTTTTCTCGATTACGCACAATTAAGTAGCCGTTCGTTCTCTGTCTCGCCGCACGAACTCTCGTCTTTCCTCGTAAGTCTCGTTCGTTCTTCGTCAACGGGCTGATGATCTCGTGATTGCTCATGTTAACACACGCGACGTGTTGGGCAGGAATGCTCGATCGAGAATCACTGACTGGACGGCGTCGCATCATCAATGCTTTGAGGAGTCTAAAGGAGCAGCAACTGTGATTAACGTTTCATGCCGATATTAGGAGCTTCTATATATACACGTTGAATATATTATACGTTGATATCTATAAATATATATATACAAACACACACATGTTCCATATATTTTTGGATTGCCTGTTGAAGCAAGAGCGCAACCTGATTCTAGCGGGTGAGTACATATTTTAAATCATGTCAGTACATATTTTAGATGATGGGGAGGCTTCTCGCAAATTTTCCTATTATATTATATGTGATTATAATTAATTAAATAGTATCAAGTAACAATTATATTCCAGAATAAATTAATTAATCGTTTCTTGTATAATCGTGATAATACAGTCTTCGAAATAGGTTCTATTTAAACATTTTTATCAGATATTTCTATCTGATTTGTATGACATTTAAAAAAGGTAGTTATTTCTGAAATCTATTAATGTTAACTTATTATTGAAATCTCTTGAGATATCTATTATAAGCTTGACTTATTATATCTTTTACTAAGATATATATTCTGTTCGTATACCCTACATACTTATTTCATTAATACACAATAACTGTGTATACAAAAGAGTGACCAACATATTATTATAATGTTTATAGGCGGGTGTCTATTTTAAAAATTTAAAGAGAGTTTTCATTATTTTATTCGTATTCTTTATCTCAAAATACGATACTATTTCTCAACGTCACCATAGTGATTTTCCTGTCTTGTAAAGATTAAGTGCGCCACACAAAGATATATCTTTATATTTTATTATAACCGCGAATCCACAAGTACTATCGTCACTTAACGATCTGCTATAAAAGAATGATAATAACAAACTGATGATTTTATAGTCACTTATCATTGTCCGTACAGTTTTTTTCAATCGCGAAATAATCAATCTTTCACGATCATTCTCGAATTACGCGTCACCCTACAGAATAGTGGCTATAGCAGCGATGACGTTTAATTTTCACGAGGCGCTCACATATTGTGCGCGAAACGACGCGGTTTCAACGACGATCATTTTTGCGGGTAGTATATAAATGATTCCATTATGTGTCGTCCTATTTTGCCCGTGAGTTTATCGATCCATTCAACCGCGTGTGATACTATCATAAGCAAAGTGCACCTAACTGCGCGCGCGACGCTACAATTCAAAAATCATGCGCTGCACTTTTCTATTTCTGTCACATTAGGATATCGTTCTTAAAATATTTGTTATTAATTTAAGTAAAAGTATAACTGGACATTTTGGACGAAAATTAATTTTTCATCTTAAATGGCTTAATGAATTATTCTTAAACTGAATTTTTTACGTGTGACCTAATTTTTTGAATAACCGATAAATTTTGATATAAATGATAATGCAGTAAAGTAATAGAAAAATGATTTGTTTACTTTAAAAAAAACTACTATCATTATCGTTAACATTAAATTTCATTTCATGAATTATTTAAGAATGCTGTCTCGCGAACATTAAGAAATTTCCTAAATGTATTGATCTCGCGAGATTAATCGTAATTCAGTTCTAATAAATGTATCAGAAGCACGCAGTCGCACAGTGCGTAATTGCGACATCGTGTATTTATAGTCGCGATGCACGTGCCGCGCAAGTTTGAGTCGATTGTAATTATAAATAATTGGTGATCTCTCTCTCGTTGCTGGGGAAGATTTTTAACGCCATCATCACTCATGGTCGTTTGAATGATGCATTACTTTAACCAACAACACGTTGTCGCTTGCGGGATGCGCTACATCCGAATTAACGTGCGAATTAAATATAAAATATAGGCAGCGTGTGTGCGTAGCTTCGGGACATTGTCCAATATCGTGTTATATAAATTCACGAGAGAGAAACAGAGGGATGAAAATAGCTCATTCATAAATGTTGCATAAATATATCTTCTTGAATGTATGGAAAAAAAATCTTGTTTCCTGCTTTAAGAAAAAAGTTCATTATTTTAGCGCTTTCTTTGTTTCAAAGTAAGACACAGTTTAGGAAAAGTTAAATCTCCCAAGTTTCATATCTTAAATAAAAAAAAAAATTTATTCTTATTCTTAAATAATCTAGTTAAAATGTAAGAAACTGTAATAGTGTGGATATATTTATAGTGCAATAGAACTTCTGAAATGAAAATTGTAAAAATTTATTCTTTAGAGATATATTGTCGTGATTTATTTTATTGCTGTCTTTGTTATCTTCGTTAAATTGCATGTCCTTTGAATCACATATAGATACTTTTTATTTTAAATAAGGAAAGAGGACAGCATTAAAATGTTACGAGGTTATAACATCTTGTCTATAGCGGATTAATTTTTGAAATAACAATAGAAAATATGATTTATGCAGTACCTACTTCAACCATAATACGATGTTATGTTCGTGGTAACGGATGAAATGTGAAAGTACGCGGAATTTCATTATCTCATTGTGCCCTGAATAAATTTACGGAAATGTAACGATACATTTTACATCGATATTTTATACAAATACGTTCTATTAAATAATATACAATGCCTCTGTTTGAATAATTACGCGTAAACGTTGTGTCGGGGCTTAAAACAACCATGGAGGTGACATCCTAATTTCGCCTGAAAGTCTGAAATGGAAATTCGCGTTAATTAAATGATAATAGACGTCGTATGAAGACTAGTTTGAATTACAGATCCACAAAATGTGGAAGCCATGATATTTAATCTCCTGCACACCTATTCGCAATATTAACCGGTTACTAAAATCCAGAAAAACCAGAATGAAGTGGAAAAAATTTGACGCTTAACGGATATATTAATATTAAAAAAGCAAAGATTTGCTCAGCGTTTAACTGGCATAAAAGAATTATGCAGCAATATGTAAGAGATATAATAGGAATAGATATTGAAGAGAGCCGCGTTAAAAATTCCGTTTTTATGAAAGACATCGGCTCCTGAATTAGGATCCTAAGTAGTCTCTTTGCGGTGCAAAGCGGCGAATTTACTGACCGATTTTCGAATTCGAGATGATCACGCGCACTCAACCGTAGCTCCTCACGTAAGCTATCTGCATGTAGATCCATAATGCGGCCTAGATTTCTATATGTACGACGACTCGGGCCGACCGAGCAATGGCGGCCGGACGGTTTGAACTCTATCGAGTTTATTCGACGGTATACACGAGTGACTCCAAACAGTGTCGGCACAATAGAAATACATCGATATCGGTGTTTTTCTTTTATTTTTTTTCATTACGACTACATTTAACTGAATATGACGCGCAAATATAAACGCTCGAATTTTTTCTCATTTTTAAAGAATAAAACTCGTAGAGAAAACCAAAAACGAAAGGTAAGAATCAACAGTAATTTTTAGATTACCAAATTTAATACGAATTGATCCAATATACCATAATTCTTAAATGAAAGAATTACACGAATGAATAAATTATTCGTCATTAAATGAAATTTATTCAATTTGATATTAAAATAATATGTACGTATATCTTTTATATTCTATTGAAAAATATATATATACATTTTACTCTTTAAATATTTAAAAACTTATTTAAAACATTTTCTACACAAAAAGTTTAATGAGCATTCCTATTAATATTTTAATTAAATTTGTCACTTTAAAAAAATTTTACACAGAGTTTAATGACATTTACTATAAAAATCATTTGAAATTATTATGAGTATTGTTAATAATTTAACATAATGTGTCATTGTAGATTATTAATTGTGTGTGCGCGCGCGCGTGTAATCTAATTATCCAAAAAATTAGAATTACTGTATTCATAAGGTTTAGTTAGCGATGTTACTCAAAGGCGGAGAGACAAAATAAGATGACCCATGACCGCGCTCCATCACACTCCGTTTGGCTCTTATCGGTGATAGCGATCGATCGTATTTAAATATGACTTCTACTTAAATTTCATGTAATGCCGACGCAACTGGGGCGCCGAACAAAAATAGAATGCGCCGTACTAGCATTCATTTTATATTCGTCCATATTCGAAGAAGACGTTAATTTCATTGGCGAGAAACGACATAAAGCTACGACGCTACACGACGAGACACGACTTCCCGCAGGGATCCGGATGCACGCGTGCGTTGTTCCGCTTCCGCGCCCGTGTTACATCGCGTCGTCGCGTCGTTCCATTGTCACGACGACTCGCCTGTTCGATATAATACATCGAATCTGATTAAGAAGATATATATATATATATGCACCCTCTAGCTCTTAAACTTGCACAAACTTTTTTTAAATTATCTATTCGATCTATATCTTTCAGACTCAAACTCAAAAAGTTTCAACAAGAAAGAAATAGAAAAGAAATCTTTATTTTTATCAAATTTTTAGTTAAAAATAACAAAAATGATATTACTTTTCTAAATATATTTAGTAGTTACCTATTTATGACCAAACGGTTGATTATATTATTATGTTTGGCAATACTTACAGAATATTTAGAAAAGTAAAATTATTGTTGCTATTAATCGAATATTTGATCGCAATTATTTCACCTTTTGATAGCTAATCTTTTTTCCAACGTAAGGATTATGTATTACATTATATTTTACACTACAGACTTTAAATATGTATAAATTATATATCGAATTAATCTAAATTCTTGAGAGAGAACTTCATTCTAAAGAGTGAGATTCTCTTTTTAGAGACTTCATTCTTTACAGTAATAAGATTTACTCCAAAAATGTAGAGAATAAATCATGTATAAAGACGTAGAAAGAGAAAGAAACAAAAAATAAAATTTATATCCTGTATAAAATGTTTTATTTAAAGGAAATGGTAGAATGGAATATGAAAAATATTCTACATATAGAAGAGAGAGAGAGGAAAATCCGATTATCATTTTATCTTGAGTTTGATAATAATTATCTTATAAGTATCCATTTAAAAACGCGTTCAATCGCGGAAAGCACGTGAAACATAGATACACGTGTGTGCACATATTCATTTAAAGAAAGAATATACGCGTCGAGAAAACAGAAGAAAATTTATCACTGCAATCTGTCGTCGCTATCGTTTTCAGCGAACATTCTCCGCATTATATCCGCGTCGCTATCGCTTACGACAGCGCGCTCCAAAGTTTTCCATGTGTGGCAATGAAGTTTACGCCGACGGGTTCGCGATCCTTCACACGCGGGTAGGAATAATCTGCATAATTGCGCGGAGCCGTACGTTGCAATTGCATTTTCTGCTACGCGACCTCTTTAGCGAGTGTAGCGAACGGCGAAAATTTCAGTTCAATCATTCGTGCAAATCACGTGGATTATAGTCGCAATAATGATACTTCCAACATCTTTGCGATATTATTAATGATTGATAGCTGTTTCGCCGTGCCCGTGATTATGAAAGTAGCGTAAATCATATGTATCCTACGTTTGTGAGATGATTGGACCTTTTGTGCTTTTGCGTATGCATACGTTATATTCATCATAAAAACCTGTAACGTCAGATATTGAAAATTAATGAAAAGGGATGATATTCAATCGTGAAACATCCAATTTTGATGAAAAAAAAATACGTGAAAGAAAAAAATAAGCTCATTTTATTTGAATATATCATCTTTAATTATTATATTACGCGATTAATTCATTAAATATGACTAATTAAATAAAAGAGTGAACAAATATCGGGAAATTTAATTTGATTCTATTAGGTTACACGAGCTACTGTGTAAGTTATACAGTTTAACCATTAAATTATTACATATTGAATTCCTTTTTAAACTTCCAAGAAAATGAAAACTATAATAATGAATTGAGTCCTCAATGATAATTTTGTAGATGATGCCGCGCACGATATACTGAACAAAAAGCGTGCCACGATAATATCGAATGCACGCCGCGAGTACTCTGAAAAGATCGATTTTTCTCTATTAAACTTCATTGTGGAAATTGCAGAGAATAACACACTCTCTTGATGAACCACTCAATTATCGAATTATTCGCGCGGACCTATTTTCTGCCTCTCCAATCGAATGCGGCGACAACGCAAACGCTATGTGCACGCGACGTAGTGTGACAGGTCATGCAAAGTAATATATACTACAGGCGGGAAAGTTCGCAAGAAAGATTAAAGGGATCGGAAGGATAGCGGAATACGTGGCTTTCGCGGGGCATGTTGCCCGTTCGACGTCGCCATGTTTTACTCGGCGAGGACACCAGAAAACGCCGCGCCGTTCGACCGGCTTCCCCGTGTTTACCACGTGCTCTCGGAGGCACAGTCAGTCAGCCGATACTATCGATCGCAAAGACCACGGCCACTTTTCCCGTTCGTGTAATGCGTAGTAAGACTAGGAAGTTCGGTGAGACGTCACAAGAAGCAACGGACGTCTTTTGACGCCAAGACGATCGTATCGAAAAAAGAAAAGAGGAACGCGGATAAGAGTAAATTGCTCCCGAACAGATTAACACCTTGTCGCGACACCTTGCGTGCGTCATTGTTTTGCATCCGTTCGCGATGACTTAATCAAAATTTCGTTCCGCGCGCACTCCACGCCGCGCCGCACGTGTCCCGCAGTCGCTCGAGCGCGCAGATAAAAAAAAAAACAGCGATAGCGTAGAATCGTAAAGGAAATCAGTGTTGCGTAAGTAATCTCTAAAAATGTCAGTAATATGTGTGCGTGTTGTGTACTCTCAATTCTAAAGCGCAACGCAAAAAAGCACGAAAGGTGTCTTGTGATCAGGTTTGGAAAAGTAACTTAACCTAAAAAGTGTGACTTATAGGTTATAAGTCACTTTTTAGACTACCTTATACAATATTTGTTATAAAAATTTAGCACAAGAAATAATACAAAATTAGAGTAGATAATAAAACATATAAGAAATAAAATACCCGAACTTATTGTACTAAATTTTTATAATAAATATAATTTATAAATAACTTATAAAGTAAAGAAGCTCTTTCTGTGTTAGATTATTCAAGAAGTTTCTTACTCTTTAGCCGGTATTTACAGTCATTCTTATATTTAAGTATACACAGTCTTAAGAAGCCAATCACAGAATAGTATTAGCACCTTAAGATATTACTTGAGCAGACGGTCTCAAAATAAGAATTGAACACGAAGACGCTAATAAATTTTTACGATTTCTCTTGTATTTATCGAGCATAATGTCGACGATCGTCAACGAATGGAGATAATGTCTCTTGTAGTTATATCTCATCGAAGACAAACGAAGAATGCTTTCTATTTTTAATAATGCGTACAATGAAAAGCTCGGTGTCTCTCGGGAGCTAATTCCGAGAAATTAATTACGAGTGTAAATTACATAATTACGCGTAGCCGACACGGTAACAGTTATGACTTGCGGCGGTTCGATCGCGAGGTAGCGGCTTTCTTTTCCTTGTGTAACGTAAGACCTTTTGATTCTCGCTAATTAATCATACCTATTACGGCTATTAAGCCCATGTTACAGACGTGCACCGAAAATCATGTTCACGCATCAGTCGGCGTACGAGTTCGTTAATTGAATACACGTTTGGCACATCAAATTAATTACGATTCGATATGATTGCCGTAACATATCGACGGCTATGGAGTATCGTATAACATCGAGACATAGCACTGTGTGTACACATAATCCTATCATTAATCATCGCTATAAATAAGACAATTATACGCAAACGATATTCTACTATCGTTGATAATTCACGACCAATCGATGTGGAATATTAATATCTGCACTAAATATAGAGAACACTTTCTCTCTTGTACAAAGAGCTTGTACGAAAGCTGCTTCTTTTTAAACATTCCTTTCTTACATGTTAAATATTTGTTATTCTTACATGTTAAATTGATTGTGTTATTTTATCATACGGACGACACAACTATAAGCTGTCAAAATATTGCAAGGAATGATTATAAATAAGACAATTATACGCAAACGATATTCTACTATCGTTGATAATTCACGACCAATCGATGTGGAATATTAATATCTGCACTAAATATAGAGAACACTTTCTCTCTTGTACAAAGAGCTTGTACGAAAGCTGCTTCTTTTTAAACATTCCTTTCTTACATGTTAAATATTTGTTAAATTGATTGTGTTATTTTATCATACGGACGACACAACTATAAGCTGTCAAAATATTGCAAGGAATGAGACATTTTTAAGGATAAAATCATATCTCTGTTAATTTTCTGAAGCTGACAATGGTCAATAGGATCCACTAAATTATAAATCTTTTTGTCAAAACATATAGGTCATATAATTACAGCCAAAATGGATAGTGGACCATTCAGTTATAAATTCCTTTTTCAAAAATGTCAAACAAATCTTTGTTTATATTACATCTGCAAATTTAGATTATTCTTTCTTATTAAAATATACTGTTATATTCATTCTTTTTTATACAAATTATATCAGTCTGATTGAAATCAATTAGAGAGTGCCTTTCAGTCTTTTAAAAATCACTGCCTTTAAACTTTAAACGGTAAACATTTTTATATTTCTGTGCAAATTTTGTGACGCATGACGCTTCAACAATTTTATAGTCTTCGAACAACAAAGAACAGGCTTTTGCTAGACTTTGTCTCGTTTTTACTTTTACATTTTTTACGGTAACCTTGTGAAAGATGGTAGTGAAAAGGTGAAAAATTGTGGATTGACGGAAGGGTTAATTAACATACATTAAATGGGTCTTACAAACTTAGCGTTAGTAAGCGTGTTACAGATTTTAGCGGCGGTTCCGGAAGATTAAGAGAGTATATTATCAAAAAATTATTTATTACAAAAACTAAATTTATGTATATCTTTTATGGCAATTTTAATTTTTGGGTGAACTGCAAATTCGATTATTCTCTTTCCATTGTTATTATCGTTCATGAAGATAGAGAATGGGATATATTTAGAAAATTAACTTGCATCATAATTACAACGAAACGGCGATAATCGTTAGTATTGCACGTTCATAAGAGTATATCGTAAAATAGCCGATGTACAAACGTCGTTCCTTTTTCTCGACCTAGCATAATCACGTACTTGGGATATTTGAGAGTGTGTATGTGGCGGATTCGCCTCGCGTCTGCGCGACCGTGCGACGCAACAGCGGGCCGTCCAGAGGTTCTCAACCAGTCGGCCTGCGTGAAAGTGCGCGCGTCTGATCCAAGTTTCGGGCGCGACGCTTCTCAGTCTTACACTCTTCAAAGATAAACTGAAACCTTCGTCGCTTGCGTTATTATCTTAAAGACTTATTTTATGTTGAGTTTATTTACACGTGATGCATAACTGGAGGGAATTTTAAAGAGGGAATTTAAGAATCGATTGTAAATTACAACGTAAACTGTAAATCATTAGACTGAAGATGTTTATACAGATACATTGCAATATCTCTATATCCTGTTGAAGTAAACATTTGTATAACTAAAACGAATGTTTTCCACATTATTCAGAAAAATATGACTACGTTAAATGAATATATATTAAAATATGACAGTCAGAGACGAGCAAAAATAAAGAGTATGTATTCAATATTAATACAAGTTTATAATTTGTCAATTTAAAATTAACAAAGTGCACAGCGAGACAAATTCCGACTTAAATCAGCTTTGAATATCTCAGTCGTAATTATATAAAATAATTTCGCGTGATATATAACTATTTTACATAATTGCGACTGATCAAAGCTGGAGTTAAGTTAAAACTTGTCTCGTGCGCTATACATTTTTTAATTTTAAATTGACATAAATTGAAATTAAATTTATTTATAGTATCAATTGACCATCCTTCATTTTTCCTTATCATTTGCCCTTTTGAAATATATATTCACATTTTTTTAAATATTCATAATTTAATGATAATAATAATAGCAATTCATGAGCTTGAAGATTCGAAAATGAAAAGGACATGATTGCGACTGACGGAGGTTTTAGTGAGTTTCAATCATATTTAAGTAATGTATTTGATGTTCTGAAGGAATATATTATTAGGTTGGAGCAGTTAATATGCGACGCATGTATCATCAAGTTACTCAATTATCTTGAATTTCGTTACTCTATCTATAGTTTCTAACTTTCATTCCAAATCGCGAAATGTCACTCGTCAATGAGTAGAGAAAAGAAAGTAAAAATAGATATATACCTAATGCAAATTACCAGAGAAACGTCCTGCGTGATTTAATGATGGGATTCGAAGTTGATGAAATGGAGCACGGAGCAGAGAGGTATCTATATTATTAATTCATTGGATGCGAGTGTTCTCGTATATTAAACGTAACGGAGCATGTAATAGATAGTAAGGAATCTTGCATTACTCGGCGGTTCAAAATAGTATCAATGATTGCGAAAATATTTTATGAATCTAATAAAATCTCTTTTTTTTTTTTACAAAATACGTGTTCGTACAGCTATTTAGAAACGTAAAAGAAAAATTTAGGTACAAATAAAATCGTATAAATATAATGATTGAGAGACAAACTAATTCAAATGTGATCAATGCCAATTTAGACATTATTATCTTGTCATCTTTGTTGCCTTGTCTTCATTATCTTGTTATCTTCTGCAAAATTGCAGTCTTTAGTTAGAGAAAATTTGATATGTTTTTTCTGTTTTTTTAGTGTTATAATGTATGTGTAGGAACGTATATAACGTGCTCTTACAAATCTCTTTTTATTATATATATTATATATTTGTTAGAAAGCAATTTCGTGCCACTTTATTACTTGATTCTACTATTCAAGTTTATGATATTTACGAGGTTTCAAGTGACGTACTTTTGTGGAAAGGTAGAAGGTGATGGAAGTAGGTGGGCGTTTAGGATACCCTACGCAGGAAAAGATATCGTGGGTGGATGAGTAATTTAGCACAATGTATTTGATCTCACGAAAACAGCGATGTGCGTCTCTAGAGAAAAATTTAAACGATTTCCATAATCAGAAAAGATTGCGTATTAATTTTTTATTTGTGCACCTAAATTTATTATTAGCTACCATATACATATACACACACTGTTTAATTTGTATAAATTTTCTTTCCTACCCTTATCTTTTCACACATTGTAATTTTTCCGATTTCAATTTAATTATTAATACAAAAATTAGTTAATTATTAATTTTATTATTTTTCTTATTTTAAATAACGAAAGATTATGATGAATTTGAATATAATGATACAATTAATTTCGTTTTATCAGGTTGTCAGTAAGTTCTATATCTCCTTTGGTTTGTACATATAAAAATAATTTTTATATACAAATTTATTCAGTAATGACAATTATTCCTCAAAATAAAGACCATCTTATTCATTAACTATTCGCCACCAGTTTGCTAGATGCCGGATTTAGTCTTGGAACTATTCATCTGCGAAATCCTATGAGATCCTATCACATCCTGGATATATAGCCTTGTGTTTTACTACACTGAGAAAAAGGTTGAATTAATTGGAATACTGCTTGAAAATGAATGACTCAGAATATTCTGGGGGGTTCAATCTACTGGAATTCTATAATAGTTAAGATAACTGGAATTCTCTAATTCATGTAATCTTCCGGTTCATTCATTTTCAACCAGACATTTTTCTTAGTGTACAGCTTGTTTCGCTCAATGAGACATTTCTTGTAAAGACCACGATTCGAAACTGTTAAGTATAAAAGTTGAGGTAGTTTGTCATGAGTTCTTTGCGTTTAAGAAGAGATCAAATGGTGATGATCGAAATCAAATGCGGCAGCTGGCAAATTAATAGCGAATGATATATTACTGAATATAATGGCTTTTAGTTAGAGGAATAATTGTTGTTACTGAATAAATTTCTATGTATAAAAATCGTTTTTCTACATAAAAACCAAAAAGTGATTTCAAAACTTTTTTGTTAACCTAATATTACCTAACGTTCTTCTCTTGAATGCCTGACTATAAATGTAACATGCTAATCGTATTTTTAGCATCATTCCTGGCGCTAACTGACTTTCGCACTAACCAGACCGAGGGTGTAAATATTCTTGAGCTCATTGGCGAAACCGCACTCGTACTTGCATGTGCAGCAAAATGCTGATCTACAAAATTACGAGGTTTACGTCGACACGAATGACGTAGTTTCGCGAGAAGAGGGCGAGGTAGGCGTTAGAGTCTTCGTCGCGTCGCATGTGTACGATTACAGATGTGTATCTTCTCTATCTCTCTTTCTCTCTGGGTCGCATGTGCTCCTCGTAAAATCCCCTCCTCTTTCGCACGCATATACGTCATCAACAAAATAGTGTAACTTTCGCTCAGGCGTACGTGCATCCACATGATGTCCATCGAGAACACGAAGCGTGCACACGTCACAGATCAGCGTCTGAATGAAATTGTCGTTTGACATTCGAACGCTGATTGAATTTCGTATAACGAGAAACTCGTTATTGAAAATTCTTTTTTTTTTTATAATATCTAATTGTCACTGACCTCGAAAAAAAAAGAGATAATAAATTTAAAATATTAAAGAAGACATGTTGATGTCATAATTTCAATATCTCTTAAAGATAGAAAAAAAACACTTAGTGAAGTCGGAAAAAATTATTTCGAAAGAGACATTTTTGAAAAATGGCAAAAATGTGGGGCAATTAGTATTTTGTTACGTATGACTTCAACAACAATTAACATTCTTTTTCTCACGTTTAAAAATGGTTTCAATTGATATTTATTTTCGAATGTCTTTTTAGTTTACAGGTACTTTTGAGATATTTTTGCATGTATTTGCAGATATACTGTGTGCTTGAGAATTAATTAGTCGGAATGTAGATGTATATATAAATTATGCACAAGGCAAAATAGATAAATAATTCATACATGTTAATGAGTTGGCATTAATTAAGAGCCCAGCGCCGTAAAATTCACAGGTAATTACGAGCGCAATAATCCTAGAAACTGTTGCTTATTTAGTGGTTTAAAATCAACCGTTTAATTCTATCTAAAATTAGTCCGATAATCAGTCTTAAGCAGATAATTTTCTTATCTATTCGTTGACTTTATCAATAAATATATTGTCCGTACACATAATAGTATAAGTCATAAGAGAGATTGTTTTCCAACATTTACTTGTTCAAGTAACGGTTATTTTTGCGATTTTATTTTGGAGCATATAACATGTTATATTATTTAATGTTTATTAATTATATTATTTAATTATATTATTTATATTATTAATATTTATTTTTAATGCTTAAAACATATGTAAATCAATTATCATAAATTTCTGACATAATTAGTTTAATTCAATATGTCTAATAAAAAATGTCACAAAATTTAACGATAGGACAATTTCTCTTTTTAAATATATTCACATTTAAGAAATAATTTGCACCGCTTCAAGAACCCAATAGTTTTCTTCGACTTTCCTAAATTCGATCTCTGTGCGAATGTTTGATGTTCGAGCCGCTAGAAGTCCTTTTCTTTGTCTTCGTGTTCTTGGATTTTCATTTCGGAGTGGATTGCCTGTAGGAATTAGACGCGGTTCACGCTGCACGTGCGGCGAAGAAACCAGCAGCATGCTGTGAAGAAAGAAAAGAAAGAAATAAGCGGAGCAGCTGTCTACCTTGTGACGGTGAAGGTACGGAACCCGAACGTGCAACGTACCCTCGTCTCCCTAGTCCCCCTTCTTCCTTCCGCTTTTCCTTATACCTATCGTCCTGGCTTGCATCATGGAAGAGAGGGTGGAGGACGAGAGACCGAGCCAGTCGCGCACTCCTCAGCAGATTATGCTTTTACTTCTGCAGGCAGGACGTTCCTAATTTTCTGGAGCGTTAAGCATTCCGCCTACTCACGGTATTCGCGACCCGACGACGTCTTTCCCCTTTCACGGGCCTGCCGTTTCCCTCAAGATATGCTCCGTTGACCATCGACTTTTTTTTTCTAAAGCCAATGACGTTACGAGGTCTCACCTGAGCACGCGACGGGGAAGTTTTCCGAGAAATATTTTCTGTATCGCGTCTTTTCTCTTTTATTAGCTTCTTCCGTCAACTGCAGATTCTTTACCGGTATGGAAGACAAGATTTTTCTTGAAAATTATTGTATATGGAATAGATTTCGCAATTAATTGCAAACAATAGATTAATTATACAGTTCTAATTGGTAAATTTAATTACTTGTCATTTTTTAGTTATTAAATTGATCGTCTTTCTCTTAAAAGGATCAGTCTAATTATTTTACATTATTTATTTTTGTTAGCTTTAAAAATATTATAATCTTATGATATCTTATAATTTTATGATAATTCTTGGAGAATGACTGTAATTCCATCTATACTGCTCAAATATAAGAATTTATTTCGCAGCTACGCGAGGATAGTCGTGAAAATTTCGTAAGTCCTTCGTAGCGTGAATATTACTCGCAGAGCAAACGTTTGGTTGCAGTGCAAACATTTCAGACCGTATATACTCCTCGCTATAACGTCTTTTAATCTTTACCTTCTCACCTCCTCTTCTTAATGAACCTTCTTTTCTTAATGGCCGCGATTTTGTCTGCTATTCACGTGACATCTTTATAGCGCGACATATAACATTTCGCCACTTCATTATTTTACGGTAAGCAACCGGTTCGTGTCCCATACTGCTCTCTTGTGGCGCGTTTAGTTATCTGCTTCCTGTATGAAATTGATCCTCGGGCGAAAGGCGTCCGTATCTCCACGTTATCGTGTCTTGACGAGAGCTTTATTAGAGGGAGAAAAAAAGATTGCTGATGCGCGATACGTTCCGCGTATTTAACCGACCAATCGAATTAGATAGTTGAAAGAGATGTTACACCACGCGTATAAAGAATTACTTTTATACAGTACTTATATTTTAGTGTCTATAAATTATCAAAGGTTAAATTACACGTGCAATTCGAGATTTGAAAATTGATTTTATTTCCTGCAGAGGAATCTAATTGCGAATATTCTATCATGAACAAAAAAAAATATTGTATTAAAGTATTATATTTTTAATCTCCATAAATGTCTTAAGCACATGACGTGATCGCAATTACAACGATTACTTTAAATTAAAATAGCGTTGCATTAATTAAGAAGTACTCAATATATATAGCTCAACGTTATAATGTGCACGTTCATCAGCGCATTTATCGGCGGTTTTTATCGCGACTAAGAATATTTAACGACGACATGAAATACGCGGCGTTATCGATTCGGGCACTGAAAATGTGTATAATGTTAGCTTAATGTCGGGGCTTGCGGCAACGGGGAAGTATCAATTTTACCGCGAAATGGTTTAAATTAGAAATCCGTAGAGGCGAGACTTGAGGCAAGAGCCTCAAGAATAGCGGAACGTGCGGCTGCATTTACGGCGGCGTATGTGCACAGCTGTCGACTAATCAGTTGACAATGCATGCAGCGGATATCGCAGTCTGCGCTGAGGGCAGCAATCGAAAATACATCAAAATGCATGAGTGTACGCGAAACGACACTGCAGATCGACGTATATACGCGACTTGGCCAAATTGACTGTCTGCCTTTTCTATCTGTGACGGAACTGTAATTGACATTATACCGATTAAGCGAGGCTCATTGACGGATCTATGGGGACCCTATATAGTCCTTGAAATTTCCTTTCTTTTATATTTAATATTTACAATAAAATGTTATATGATATTTTTAATATTTCCGAAATACTTAATCACTTCGATATTTTCTAAAAGATTAAAAATATTTCTTAATTTAATAAAATTTTTAATGTAAAACGTAGATTCTATTATATTATTCTTTTTTTACGTTAATATAATTTTAAATGAAACATTTTTTATGTGTTGTGTGTGTGTGATATATTTAAATAATAATTTTATATCCTATATATCTTTTCATATTTGACTTTAAAGAAATTTCGTTTGCGCCAATGGCCTCCTTGACAAACTGGATCCGTCAATGGCGAAACTTCCCACTGCAGCTAAACAATGCGTTAAGATTTGTTTGTCATCTATTTATTCTTTAATATATAAATTTAGAAAAACTCATAATTTAATACAAAAGGCATCTAAATTGAAAATATTTTCGAAGTGAAACGTAGAACTGAATTTTCTTGTCTATATCGAGTAAATTCTCTGGAAATACTGGACGACCTCTCTGAAAAGATTTTCTTCCCGAGATAGAAATGTCGTCCGCAGGTTGGATCATTCCGACAATGCAGTCGCATTGATTTCGATATATATGTGCATGACTCGAGTTGTGGTCGTATCGGCATTATTAATTCGCGTCCCTCATCGATTTCGCATTCGAGGAGACTCAGTTGCACAGCTCCTGTAAGTTAGTACACGCAGGGATACGATGTCGCGTTGCTGTCGAAAAATAATGCGTGCAGCAAAGTGCAACTGTATGCGCGTATCGTCGGTGGTGAAAGTCTTATCGTCAAGATAATGCAACAAACACGAGCTTCTGCGCAACAATGGCGTCCGTTAAAAGTGCCGACATAACGTTGAGAGTGTCGGTGCCTTTCTAGTTCGTTGCGTAATCTGTTTTGCGCCTTTATAATTTGAAGTTCGGGACAATGAACTTTTGTATCGTGTCGGTGCGTCAAGATATTATCGTGAAACAATAAAATAATTATATTTATTCTTTTAAGATACATAAAGTATATGGTATATATTTACAATTTTTAGAATCGTTAAGTAAGATATACATAGTAGATTTCTCTCAAAATTATCAATATCGTATTTTTTAGTTATAAATTTTAAAATTAAGATAAAAGGAAAGAAAACAAATTTGTAGAATATTAATTTTATTTAGCAATTAAAAATAAAAAATTTGAAAAATCCATTCGTTGAGATATCGCAAAAATGATCAACGTTTATTATCAAAATAAATATTCCCTTTGGTTTGCGTTTTTGTTGATGTAAACAAAACGAGAATTCTACGCACGTTCACACAGGAATGTTTCATGCCAAAATTTTCCTGTGGTTTGCGGTAAAATTTCTCTCGCAACTGCGTCAGAGATGGACGGAAAGCGAATTCGCGCGGTCCCATCCGGCTTTATGCGGATATAAGTATTCTCGAGATGCAGCGTACTTTAATTAATTCAAGAGGAACAGGTACTGACGATTAAAAAAGAAGTAAAAAAAAAAAAAAAACCGGGAGGAACGGAAGTTCTCCGAGACTGATGAAAGATAGTGGGATCGATCTACATTCTATGAACACGGAATAAGAAGTCACGCGCACACATATATGCATACCGACCGACAGTCTGGCATAGTCTTTTGTACTTTGGGACACGAGCCCTGGGCATGTCCGGGTTGTTCTCGTATTAGCCACAAATGTACACACGACTCTCACACACACCGATAACGTTTTTCTCTCTTTTTCTCTTGCCTCTTTTTTTCTATCTCTTTCATTCTCGCGCGGCAGCTTGTCGATTCGAATACAAAGCGAGAATCGGGCCTTGGCGCATAAAGGAGAGATCTACGTCGCCGTGGAAATAATGAAGACAGACCGAGAAGAAAAGAGTACGAGAGAGAAAAAGAGAAAAGGAAACAGGGCGCGCTGAGGAAGTGAAACATATAGCAAACGAGTGAGAAGAGATAGGAAAAAGCGAGATGAGAAGTGAGAAGGTCAGGAAGGGATCGGTCGTGTTATTTGGCAGCTGTGTGGCAGAAGCACCAACTGGCAGATGCTACGGTAGAAACGTCCTCTTTGGGCCCAGCCGGCCCACCCCGTGGCCGGTTCCTCCGTCGAGGGAAAGTTCTGGGTCTTGAATAGAGAGAGAGAGAGAGAGAGAAAGAGAGCGCGAGTTCTTTCCTGATGACGTGCGCATCCCTCTTTATTCCCCGTGGGACCGTGTGATTAGACCGCGTCTTCCGGAAGAAAGGGCGTCTTCTTCGAGAGCATTCGTGCGGCGACGCAGATTTTCTCGACGAATCTTGCGGATCTCTTTCTCGAGTTCAATTGTGCGATTGTGGTCCTCAAATCGGAAGGACCCACTCGCGATGGAGATCGTGCTTTTGCTTGTAAAAAAAAAAAAACTAGTATGGTTACACCTAAAGAAAAGTTATGTTTAAATTGGAAGAAAAATCGTTTCTTTAATTTTTTTAAGTTAAAGTAAAAATACCTTTGAGAAAAATAAAAACTTACCTGATTACAAGAAGTGGTATCTAAATAAAAGAAAAATTTATGTGATTTCAAGAAATGGCATTCAATTCAAACCTTTCTTTAAACGTATAGTAAAAAATAAAATAATATTTTTTTCTAATCACAAAGAAACTTTTCTCTAGGTGCACAAAAAGTATCGAAAGAAACTTAACTATAAGTAAATTTTTCTTAAATACGTACAATAACTTCGTGTTAAAATTTACACGTGTTAAAATTAATAGACAGCACAAAAGATAAATGAGACAATAGCGACAGATATACAGCTAATATTATCTAATAGGATTACCTATAACGCTCTGTTTAATGCAAAATCACGAGCCAACGTTTTACGCGGATTTGTTTTATCATTTAAATCATTTTTATTACTCGATTATAGAATTAATACATACATTAATTTAATGTATATAATACATGATTAGTTATTAATTTATTCCTTTTAATGCTGATAAGAATGATGACAACATTGTATTAGTTAAAATTAAAAACTTAGACCTACTTGCCATGCAAATATTGTATTCATATCGAAATCTATAATTTTAAAAGCTTTTAAAGGCTCATATATAAAAGCTATCGCAGCACTATTATCTCAGAATACATAATCTTTATTTGTAGATATTTCTGTTTACCGGATACTTGCCTAATTTTTTAATCTTATCAGGATTATGAACATAATATATGATTATTGACCCAGCAGTCATTATGCTGCTCTACCCGAACACGTAGAAGAAAGTTTGAAATCTTCGGTGATCGAAATAAGCGACAAATCAAATTTTTGTGTAATAGAAACTTTTCTTTTCTAGTAACAAATTTAAATTACTTTAAAATTGATACAGAATGTAGATAATCTTTTGTTGCTGGAGATGCGTAAAAATTTAACGGTATATAAAATTCAACGCGGAATATAAATTGTTGGACGTTGATAACTTTCAGCAAGTTATTTCCATCTTTTCGGAAATATCAATGTTAACTCGTGAATCAGCGACACAGTTGGCTGCATAAACGTGCGCGTTAGTCAATAATACGCGCATATTGGAAGTGAGTCCATGGGAAGTCCTGAGAGCCGTTCAGGCAGAATCATCCGGTTTCTCTTTTCATGGGGTTTGGGACAGAAGGGTGAAATAGTCAACCCCTCCGCATGACGTCATGGCCCTGACGGCGCCCACAGTGTTGTGTATGTGTGCGTATATGGCATGCATACATGCGGTTGCATTTTGCGTCGATTCTACCAGCAGGTCCTCTGATGAAACACCTGTTTAAATTCTCATGAAATTAGAACATTTTTTGCGAGAACGGAAGAAGGCCTAATTCTCGGAAGTTTTATTGTACCTCAGTTTAGGCTACTGAATTGACTGTAAAAAAATTTTGTTAGTGCATGATGTATGAATGACAGTCAAAGTTACAGCGGAGGTTTCGATAATAAGCGAGGAAAGTAGCTTGGAAGAGAAAGCGAAGGTTATACGTTTTTTGGAAATAAATTTGAAAAGAATCGTGTAAAAGTATTTTTAGTGTATTCTGTATTGTAAGAGCTATTGAGCTTTGAATGGACGTTGTTGCGTTGAAACTTGTATTGTTATCGAAAAAATGAGGCAGAGTTCCGTGTTATAGTCATAGGAATTCTTTATTCAAAGAGTAAATTTGTATAGGACTTAGACGAGAAAACTATATTTTGTTCCTTTAAATTTCGGTGACAATGATAAACACGCATAGATATATAGGTAAAGAAGTGTATCTGGAGAGTAGAGTCAAAAAGAGCAGTTCTTTTGTGAGTTAACTCATGACAGCTTTAACTTTTCGATTCATTTTATTCTTAAATCCGCACGTTCGCTCAATTTCATCTCCGCAAACGCGTCGGATTCGCGGAAGGTTCAACGTCCAAAAGAAACGCACGCTTGGTTAGTCAAGAATTCGATTTTCAGCACTTGAACGAAGTTGCCGAGTTTGCTCACGCGAGGAAAACTCTACCGCACTTCCGGTTATCGCAAGATTATCCCCGCTACGAGCTTCTGAGTCATGCTCGCCTAGCGTCGATTTCGTTTCGATTATCAAAACTATGTGATAAATCGGCCCTCGTTGCGAGCGACCTGGAAAACCGGATGCACTCGGAGATGGAAGACTGTCGTCGATAAGGACGCCGCTATAAAAACGCGCACCGTCACGTTGATAGAACGCTTTTCGGTGTCGGGTATAACGAGAATAGATAAGGATTGCTTCGCTGCGGGCGATGCGCGCGCGCTTTCTTCCTCCGCGTTTGAGAAGAATCAAAAGATACTCGCATCCCTACGGGATTGAAACATTATTTTCTAGTATCGTGTATACAGAGCACACTGAGCATCTTTCTGCACTTTCTTTTTTTAGAATAACAATCAAACAGTAATCTCTGAGTAATCAGTCTTGGCTAAAAATACCTCCACAAATTGACGTTCTAAGAAAAATAATAATAAAAGAAAAATAAATTAAAAAATAGTTTCATTGAAAAATATTAATTTTTTAAACAGTCTCGAGTTTTGTTATGTTTTATTACCGTCTTTTCTAAAAAAATAAAATAAAATGTGAGTACCGCGGCTGTAATAATAGAAAACAGATTCTTTTGTAGAAACGTGTACATTATTATTCCCAAGTTATTTCCCTCCCCTCCTATATAAATTGATCTTAATAACAAAACTATTTTAATTATTCTAAAAATTATTTTTAAAAAATATAAAATTATATATTAAAAAATATCTTTGATTAGAACAAGAAATATTTAGGTACGTGCTGAAATATAATGTCACCGAAATAAAAATTTTATTCTCTTGAAATTTTATCATATCGGCATTATCATTGACCATAAACATTTCTTTCAAAGCATCGAAAAGTCCCAGAGGAGGAAGCAGCCGAGGAAGTCGCGCGTTCTTGTTGTCTTGTCGCGTGAGACGTAGGTACCTGCAAGTAGATTTCGATTACGAACTGTAAACGGGAAGGAGAGTGATCGTGGCGAACAGCCTCCGCTGACATCTCACAATTTGTGCGCTCCATGCATATCGCGAGCGACGACGAGCATGCGCCTTGTTCGTTGTGTCGAACCGCATCGCCGCCGGTCGCTTCGGAATCGAGTGCATGTAAACGGTCGCTTATATAAACGGGGAAGTCGATCTGGTAGATATACATATAGTATATAGGCCTACCCACGTAGAAATGGAACGGTGGTTGGCCCGATTAGTCATGGTCTCGCTTCTCGCGTATATCCTGCCATCCTAATTCCTGGCGCGTCGCGAACAACATTGATTCCACAGATTAACTGGTTATGTACCGATATCAGATATATGTAGAATATTTCGACATCAACGTATTTTGATCAATTTGAAATTGATTTTTTTTTTCCGCAAAAATATTTAGACATTAACAGTTTCGAATCACGTACATGGGAAATTAAGTCGTGTTGTTTAATTTTTTTTTCATGCGTCAATAAAAAAATCAAGGCTTATTTTTGCATTAATTTAATATGGACATTGAAAAAATTAAATATTTCTTTGTAAAAGTATTTTTTAAGAAAAACTAACAACATATTAAACTTACGATTGTTGAGAGAGAGAAAATAGGTATTAAATATCAGAATATTTCGTATAGAAATAGATATTCAGTAGCCTCATAATTTTAATAAATGTTTGAACTCTTGCGTTATAAATTGCAGTAATTGGTCTATTTGCAATTACGTTATTTGCAATAGTATACATGTTATCACACATATATTAAAAATAATTTAGTGATATAAGAGTAACAAACATAAACTCAATCTGCACAGTGTATATCATAACATAAATAATATTCTACGATCGCATGTTCCATAATGACCCATTATTGGTTTCAATGAAATTCGATAACAGTTATACCAGAATAAACCGTGTGAACAGGAAGCACGCTAATGAGCGTGAAAAGCTATTCAAACGACCGAGATAATTATTCGACTAGATAAGGATAATACCGATGAATATTAATCAAGAATATTACTTATCAGAGACAGCATTAAATGAATCAATTCAATCGTCATTATTGTCGAAGCAGAAGCGGAAAGTTAAATTTGTACGACTGATTAATATACATCTTACATTATGTTTTATTCTTCAGATATTTTATAATTTACGCGGACTGTACATAGAATTGATATTTTCTACTGGTGATCAATCCGTTTATAGAATAACAAAGTAAAAATGATAATGAATCGGCCGTTGACGGATTTTGCAAGCAGGATTTTGGTTGCTAAGTGTAATAGGTATGTGAATTTTATTTACCACGTATATGTAGTCCTCAATCGCGTGCTGAAATTTTTCCAGACTTACAACGCAACTCTAATCAACTACCGTAGTAATATCACTTTAGTTAAATTGACACAAGCAATCTAACAAATTTTTTATGCTTAAAGGATCTTATTGGATCTTAATAATATGTTGAAAGACATATTAAAATTTAACGATGTGTAATGTTAAATTAATGATAAATTAAAATCTGTGAAAAATAAGATTGCGAAGAATATCACAAGTTGGCGTTTATAGAATATCATTCAAAATTAAAAAATCGATAAAAAATGCAAATAACGCGAACAGACATTCTTTCGAGAATGTCTGTTCGCGTTATTTGCACTTTTTGCACTGAGCATCTTCGCTGTATATTTGTCTTGCTTTAAGTGCAAAAATTTTTGGAAGATTCAAGCATCACGAACAAACCTCAAATCAGATACGAGTGCCTACTAGAAATGCGTTTGTTAAAATTGAGTGATAAATCGATATTGATGAGCTTTCATCTCGATTCATGAAAAAAACCGGAATAGCTCATCCGAGAAGGGAGAATATAAAAGTGATTTTTCCTTTTCTCACGTAACTGACAAACGGAGTAACGAAGGGAAATCGTTCTAGTGTATCTCTAGTGTATCTTTGTTAGTGTAATTTCGTATAGCGAGATCTTATAACTCGCGTGCCACTTGTATCAGGGTATACCTCGCGTTAAACGCGAATCCACCGCAACTCGTAACGCACAGGCTGGGCATTTGCAATTCAATGATCCGTAATAGTTTCGAATGGTTCACCGTTGACAGCGATGGGCGCCACGTTGTCGAGGGAACAAGCGAACCGATGTTTCCCGTGGCGGCTGTCGCTCTTATTACTTTATTATCACGCCTGGGCGACGCGTCCGTAAGTGAAATCGTCCGTCCGACGATAAATGAAATTTTCAACTGATTATTTCGCGCGCGAAAAAAGTGAATCGCGCGATGTTATTCTTCGTAAATGATTGTACTGGAGCAATCATTTTTACGGACTGTTTACGATTACATCAACGTCTCAGCTTTATACACTTGCAAATTTCTTCTTACTTCTGATCCTTTTGTTGTCTACATGCAGTAGATAAGAGTTTTGAAAGAGCAATTTTCGACACATTACGGTTCATTGCTGCTGTTTCTGTGTAAGCAATTATTATTTTTACGGACTGTTTCAAATGATTACATCAAGGAATTCAATTCTTTAGCTTTACACTTGCAAATTTCTATTTTTATTTTTGTATTTATCTTTGATGGTTTTTTCATTCTTTACATGTGCGGTAGATAAAATTTTGAAAGAACAGATCTAATTTTTTGACACATTACGGATCATTGCTGAAGTTTCTATGTAATGATTTTTTAATGAATAGTTGATGTTTTCTTGTAGAAAATTTAATGAAAAAGATATCTTAATCATGGTTCTTCTTGTTCTGGTCGTAAGATATTAATTAACTGGGGAATTAATTTGTATCCAGATTTATTATAGTATATTCCGTGTAACATCCACATTAATATACGTACCATACAAATCTACGTTATTTCTCAATGAGGCATGCCGACTACTTACATTAAAATGCACGTTTTGCGAACTCTCGTCATTTCTTAGTAGTCGGACATTCTTGACGTCTGCAGAGACGACGGCGGTGTTTGCGAAGTCATAGTTATATAGTTTGCTACAAAGCGAGGTGTGCGCGATGTGTTACGCGTTTTGCTGCAACTCCTCGGCACTCGGCAGCAATTTGCATTCTACGAAACCGGTTGTGGACGCAAATAAAATTGTTAAACGGGAACGAAGCGTATTGTCGCGTTAAGGACATCATGTGCAGCTGTGCTACGTTTCCGCTTTGAAATCGCGTTAATTTCCCAAATGTGAATCCTCTAGGTAATATGAATATTGGACGTGTGCGTTGCCAATAATTCGGTCGAAGGGAAGTGAAAAGTAAAATCTGTTCTGCGCGCGATCTGTTATATAGTATAATTCTATCGTTAATTCTAAAAAACGTTTCTTAATTAAACGAGACACAATTAATACATTTTATGTATATGCAAAAGGATTCCAATTTTTATTTGTAAAAATACAATTGTAAAATTGTGACATATTTTCTTCTTATTTTACGTATAAAACCGTAAATGAATTTTTTTCGCGAAACAAGCTGGGTTTAAAACTTAACTGAATGACGACAAAATCTCGAGCGATATATCGCCGACATGTCGAAAAGCTCCGCCAGAACTCAATAACACGTTTGAAATTCAAAATCGACTGTCTGGAATCCTTGCTGTTGCGTTTTTTTTTTCCCCCCCTTTCTACACCAAGTCGCATCGAGCGACTCCACAAAGCACCGTAAAACAATGCCGTAAACCGAAAATCAACGTTTCGTCGCTCCTGACGTCGCCTTCGTTCGCCTGCTCTTTATGCATCTGGGCACAAAGAGTACAAAGTGCAACCTGGATCACTCACCAGAGTGTTTCACTTCTCGCGTGTTTCGATATTTCCTTGTGCCTCCGGGTGTAAAAAGCGTACTCCGTGAAACGCGATACGCATCTTTTTATCACCATACTTTTTAATTGATTACCGCCACTTTGTTCGGTACTTTATCACACAGTTGAGTGCATTACAATACAAACAGTATATTCGCGGGATTGCTTTTATAATTGGATATAAAGTAATATAATACTTATAACTCGACTATTTGAAATTCTTTCGTACTTAATTGAATGACATCGTGATTCAGTAGTTTGGATCGGGGATCAAGGAACGTAAATGACTAAGCGCGTTTTAATTGCTATAGTTGTATTTAACTTTTTTTTACTTCTTACAACGTATAATGTGAACATTTTAATGCGCAATCTTACTCTTGTCAAACAAGCTATTATCGCGCCGATCATGAAAAGGCCGGGAGTACTAAAATAGTAAACGATGCGCGACCCTGATTGTCCGTTCAACAGAACTGCGTAGTAGCGACTTTATTTCAAGATTAAGTAAGATCATTCAGTTGTTCGGTTATTCATTATAGAATAATTACAAGTGCAGGACTTTTGTGAAGCTGGCATAATTTTATTGATACACAAAACACAATTTTTTTCTAATTTTTTTATTATTCCTATATTTTCTGACGATGAAATCGATCGATAAGAAATCAATTTTTTAATAAAAAATTGAACTCGAATTGAATTTGTGGATGCTTTCCAGCAAGAAACACAAATGACACAGTGTAACACAATGAATCATTACATCTTTGTTGTTTACTAAACCGACATGAAATGATCACTGTATTACATTGTGTCTTTTGCGAGAAAGTACCATGTGTTAAGGCATTTATTTATTTCGTTTTCAATTATAAACTTTTTATTTTTATTTACTAATTTGTGTAATTTATTTATGTATATTTTTTTTATTGTGATCGGTGAACTTAAGTATCACTAGTATTTGTTTTTAACGTGATTGAGAAGTAATAGTTCTGTTAGAAATGACAAACCGAATGTAAGTAAGATTAAGAAAGAAAAATTGGTTGGTTCAACTCTGACAAATATTCGCAAATATATGTACTGTCCAGTAAGCAAGAATAAACATTTTGTAAGTCCACTAAATGAATGAGAAAAAAATTTTTGTAAGAGAAACGTGTTAAACATCGGCTTTCTCGTGAGAGAGAAGACTGACAACTTAATGAACTTTGGATTTTAATCTCTATTGAAAGAGAGGTATAATTATTTAGAATTTTTTAAACAGAAAATGTTAAAGCTCCATTAAATAATGCGTTATAATTCTGTTGTCATAGATAGAGATAGATATTATCGTTGCGCATTTGTAATTAAAATCCTGGTCTATCAGTATTGTGCTGGAACGGATTTCCTATCTGCTACTTCCGATTTTCTTTCACGGTAATTTCTTGATTATCAATTGTAATCGAAGATTACGAGTCTAGTACGTTCATTATTCGGTCATTATCCCCATTGCGTCACGCACATCGAAAAGTTCGCGTACCCCGACTGACCGAGCGCACCCTTTCACGCTGCTGATTTCTCTCTTTCTCTCCTTCATTGCCGCTCTCCATCGCGAATATTAAAAGCGGCTGGTGTTTCGTTTCGTAAGATTTGCGCAACGCTCGCGCGCGCGATCTCTCTCTCTCTCCCCATGAAACGATACCTCATATTGTTAGTAGCCGTTGGCCTTCGCTCTGGTGGGCTCCGAGGGGCGATCGATCCGCTCGTGCGTATCCGGAGACGAGCCTAATCGGCTGAGATCCACGCGCCCGTTAGCAGTCAGCTATGTTGGATCCTATACTACGTAGTATATCGCCGCGCAACGCGTCATACCCAACGTTCGATTCGACCTTGTTTGTGCACAGTCGATCACACAGAGACTTGCCGTGGGAACGAGCTTAGACACTTTACGCACGTAAAGTCCACGAATGTTCGCTTCGGGGATGAAGTCGAGCAAGATAGCACGAACACGCTCTAATGAAGCCTATTAAATCCTCGCCTTCTCGTCAAGGTGGATATAGTGACAGTTCGATCAACTCTATATAAAGTCAAATGATGAAGTAATTGAAAACGTTAAATAAAAGAAACAGTGCAATGATCGTTTAGTAATAAAGTTAATTAAGAGCAGAGAGGAGATTACAAAAAATTTGAAGCATTTATGTTATAGAAATAGAAATCATATAAAAAATCATTGAGAAATCATTTGATTTTGTTTCTACTTTCCTTTTTTTTTTTTAAAAAAAAAAAAAGGAATTATATTAATTTCGTATTTTTCAAATATTTGAAAAGAGTTTCAAAATTAAATATATAATCTGTAATTCCATTTAAACTTTATAATTATAAAACATTATACAAAAATATTATTTTAAAAACGTTATTTTATATATGGAAAATTGTGGCTTTCATTGTCAGCGTATTTATAACGTATTCACACACACGCGTGCAATTATTCTATTATTCTTCTCATCCTGATTCAATATGCTCTTTTAAGTAGAATGTTTAAAAGCGTTTTACACAGTTATTTATATAATTTATATAATTTTTAAATAATAAAGGGGAAGAGAAAGAGAGAGAGAGAGAGAGAGAGAGACTACAGAGTTACAAATTTTTGAATATTCTTTCTTCTATTTTATGAGATTACAAAGATGATTTTCGAAGACAGTTTTTTCTGACATTTTATTCGATTTTACTTCAGCTCCTTTCTATTTTTAAAATACGTTGAATCTCGCCACAATGGATATATCGTTACGATTATTTTTAAATTGAGCAAACATTTATCAGGTTTTTATTTTTAAATGTATAAAATACGAGAATACCGATATATTATATTTGAACTCGAATATGCCTATCTACATAAGAAATTAATTTACTGCACCGCTATTCTGACTCTTGTCATTTCTATCCATTTGTATATGCAACACAATAATAGTAGATACATGACTGCGAGGTGGAAAATTATGTAGATTTCTTTGCTCAAAGATTCCCTCTCTCACTAACTCTGCTGAAAGTTCATGAGCTGAAATGACTGTTCTGGTTTGCAAATCGTACAGTGTCTCCGGCCCACAATCCGTCGTCACGCACCGAGCCAACACGACCTATTTGCGAAAACTGTCTCGCATTTCTATTAACAAGTTTCACGCGGACGAGTATGCTCCCGTTATCGCGAAACTACATTTTCGAGTCGGCACCCACCCTTTACCCTTTTAATTGCAGCAACACCACACACGGTTATTCACCGTTTTTCCGACTAAATTGGTCCATTTCATTTTAACTGTAATTTGACGGTCCTTTTTTCTCTAGAAAATCTCTCTATACTGTTTTAGTTCAGTGTCATTCTACTGTTGTCGTCGACAATGACGAAGGTACAGCGTCTCTGATGCTTGATCGTTAATAATGTATGTTTGTCGCATTCATTTATCGTGTAACATTCCTATACGTATAAATATTTTCTGTCGCAAATTGTTCGTGATATAGATAAAATAAATTGTCAATTTAGACACGAAAAACGATTTATCGATATTTCTCTTTCCACACGACAAATAGGATTTGAAATATGAAAAACTACAATTTTTTGGTGAAATGAATAGAAAGCAATAATAGATCGATTAATAATAGCTTTTTAATATGCAACGCATGAAAATTATGCTTATTGGCTTAAACAGAAAAACTGAATATATAAATAATCACAAAAGAGAAAAGAAAATGATGAATTTTAATTATTATATAATATAGACAAGATCAAATTGTTACAATTATAAAAATATTAATTTTGAATCTATTTTTTCTTCATTAATTAGTTTTTAATTTAAAATTCTATTGGTTTTCATTTAATTTGAAGATACTAATATCAGTTTATTTTTGTTTGATGTAATGTCTTTTGTGTAAAAAAAAAGACATCGAAAACTAATTTCAATCTTTTTTTAGCTAGCATTTTACATCGCTCTATTTTTCACGAAACGACTTCAAAACGATCTAAGGTTAAAAATGGGGTCTGTTTGACGCGAGCTGTAACGTAATCGTAACTGAGTGTTTATTATCGGATTGGAATATTGCGGGTGTTCGAGGGACAACGAGAGAAAGAGAAAGAGACGGCGGATACGACGCGTGAAAGCGTGTTAAATCGCGCGATTGACTGTCGCACGCGAGAAACGATCCTCTCGTCGTTACATCGACGAGACGGAATTCTGTGCCTCGCATATTTGCGCACGAAGGTACGACGCATATAAAATCCAGAAGGCTACTTTATAGCAACGATTATGACTGTGGAACGATATATTCTGTTTTCGGAGCTGGACTTTGATAGCACGATCTGCGTTCTTATCGTCTTACCACGCTCAACAGCAGCAGTATGTTAACTCCTTGAATGACTAAAATCGAGAAAAACACGCCGCAATGCTTTTCACATAAATACAATGTATTTTATATACATTAATTTTATTACATATTTATATTTTTAATATACAATTTTTATTTATATTTTTATCTTTATATTTTACAAGAAAAAGCTTTTATTTTTATCGCAAAATTATGCTAGGTAAGAAAATAGCCTTTATTTTTTACTCATTAATATAAATTATTGAAATTGTTTTATGTTTAACTTCTAGTTTAGTTTTTTTTTTACAAGAAGAAGCTTTTATTTTTATCGAATAATTAAGCTAGCGAGAAAATAGCCTTTATTTTTTACTCACTAATATAAATCATTGAAATTGTTTTACGTTTAACACCAGAACTACCGATGATATTTTGTTGAAACTAAGAGGACAATTGGTAATTTCCTATCCTTGTTTTTAATTAGGAAAGAATTATTTTAATAATATTTATGTATTATTACAATTATTCATATTATACAAACATTTTTAACATTCTGTACTATAATAATTACAGTTTTTTTTTTGTATTAGATACATATTAGAGTGTATTTAATATCAAAAAGAAAAAAATTGAAACAATTAATGGAACTGTAATAGTTCTATCGGCAGTTTTAATTTTAAATAAAAAAAAATTTCAATAATTTATATTATTACATCATAGCGTGTAAAAAATGAAGGCTGTTTTCTCGTCTAGTACAATTATTACTTGATAAAAATAAAAGCTTATTCTTGTATCTGTAAAAAAAAACTAAGATAGAAGTGCAAATAAACGAATGTATTTTACGAAAAATATAATTTTATCTACAAAATTAATTTTTTACAATTTCATGCATAAACATGCGTTGTCGTGTGAGAAATATAAATATCTTGTTATAGCTTACAATAATCAGAATATTGCGCAAAGATAAAGTATTACAATAAATGTTTAAGTTTAAGACTATTATAGAGAGACAAAACTAGCGTGAAATCTTAAAGGCCTTTGCATTCTACATTTATATTCAATATTATAATCGTGGAAGTATCACGTGTAAGATATTATTTAAAAGTACAATATGTATTTTTATGCATCTCTAACGTAATAATTAAAAAGTATCATTCGCAGCGGGCGCAAACGATAGAATGATCAGTTTTGCTAAGTAATGCGCGATAATAACTCCCTTCGGCCAAGTTTTAATTGCCACCTTATGGTATCTCGCGTTCGTCTCTCGTATGCAGCAGCCAGTGTTAAGGCTAGTTACGCCGATTTAAATAGATCGTGATCGCACCGGTCCCGTCATCGGACGAGATCGAAGGTACAGATTCGTCCCGGCTTCGTAGCTGGTTAATTATAATGAATTATTCATAGTATCGTTAGACGTCATGTCAGATCCACTATGCTCTCTCTCTCTCTCTCTCTCTTTCTCTCTCTCTCTCTCTCTCTCTCTTCTCTCTTTCTCCTTCTCTCTGTCCCCAACTCCGACGGCGCCGTGAGACATTAAATCGTAGTGAAGCTGAGCGAAAAAACAAGAGAGAAGGGACCCTGTAGGGTAGATAGAATAGGTAGGTGTACTCGCGTGAGCATAAATTACACCTTCGGGATTCATATTAAGTTGAGGACGTGTACAGATATACTATGTATTTACGAGTAAAGTCAGTTATGAGCGACACGATAATTAGCGTCGATTAGAAGTCTTTTCGACGCCGTCCGATGAAACGCCTTTAATTATCGATTATGAGGACTGCCAACGATATCGCGTATCCGATCCTTGGGAATGTCGCTCGGAGTATCGTGCGCTTCTTTCACGTGCATAACATACCTGAATATTTCTCTTCATGTGGAACGCCACAGTGTGGGCGTCTCGGTTGTTGCTCGTTATTAAGTGGCGCAAGGCGCGTGCTAGTTTGTAGGTATAGAAGTTGCCGATGAGGGAACACAGCCGAGCCCCGAACTCATCAATTCGGGCAAAACTTTGTCAGTACTATATAGGGTGACTCGACACTCGGAGAGTAACGGTAATGCCTCGTTCGCGCCCAATTGCCTTTTAAAGCTACGACGTCGAACTTCTCAAACTCGAAAGACTACTTCAATCTTGTAACACACTTAACTTATAAAATTATGATGAGTGGAAAGGAATGTTTAGAATGGAAATGTTAATTTCGACATTATGTTAAACGTTGCAATAGTGCAGATATAAAACTTCGGGAGGATCTAGGAAAAACATTTTACTTTACAAAGAAAAAAGTTCTATAATTCTGTCTGTACAATTTCATATATTATACTTAAATTACGTTTTAAAAAACAATTTAATCGACATTAGCTTCTA
Organism: Cyphomyrmex costatus; assembly: GCF_001594065.2. NCBI lineage: Eukaryota > Metazoa > Arthropoda > Insecta > Hymenoptera > Formicidae > Cyphomyrmex > Cyphomyrmex costatus. Next base: position 1,721,873 of record NW_017280255.1, on the reverse strand, counting down.
CAAAGAGATAGTCTATGAATAATTAAATAACAAGCTTAATTTTCTGAAAACTGTAATTGAACTTTCGCCGTAACACAAATTTGATTTACGGCCTGATTGCGCAGGTTTGCTTTTAAAAGCCGAAAAGCTACGACGACAGTGATTGCCTTTATCGAGTTTTGGCTAAGTAAAAATTGATACAAACGTAGGAACCGTAAAAATCAAAAACGTCCTATCTAGTAAAAAAATTACGTTAGTTATATTACATATCGTTACGTACTCGTATTAAATTTTGCCCTTGAAGTTGATGCGTTGCTATCGCTACGTGGAGCATCTACAAGGGTTGGCACGAAGCTAAAGCAAACACTAACTAATTCATTAACCTTTCGATAGCCCTAGTAGCAAACACATGTGCACGCATGGCTGTCTTCAAAAAGTTCAGAATCAAAAGCAGACTGCTGGAAAACGCGATATCGATATCAAACACACGCAATCGCGGCTCCGTTGGCCTCAATAAATCGTTACCTGTAAGCTGTCACGTCGATAAAATTCGGTGTTTTATTCGGTACAACGATTTTAACGCTTCTGCATTTGATTTCTTTTTTTTTTCCTTCAGCTCTTGTGCTCTAACAATTTGAAACACTGTGATTTAGATCCTGTAGTATTTTAATTTCTATCAGTTCGTGTCGCGATCTGTTTACATTACGCTTTATATTAAATTAGCTCCAGATTCATTTTCATTAAGCGAGAATCAACTTAGAATTTACTAAGAAATCTCTAACTGCAAGGAGAAAGAAAGGAGAGGAAGAAAGAGCGCGATAGCTTCGGAAGCTCTTGTGTAAACACGATAACAGGAAGGACAACAGGAAAGTACAAGAAGTGGTGTCGCAAGAAATGGAGGAAACGTGGGAGGATGGGAAGCTATTTGCTCTCGGTTTTCGGGGAACGTTGTTGTACACGGAATTTTCCAGCAGCAGGCGAGAGATCGGAAGAGGATGGTTACGTGGCGAGTTTGTAAAAGGGTGCGCGTCTTCTACCCTAAAATCGGAATTGTTTCGCGGTTACGTGTCCGACGCAATGACGCCAGACACACTGTAATGTGGCTTCCTACGCGTGCGTACAGCAGCGGTCACCCCGTTTCGCCGCCGTTCTCTTTAGCACGTAAACTGTTGGCCTAAGCGACGTCAATTTTACACATAAAGCGGCAATAAGATTTTAAAGTGTAAACTTTATCTTTTAATTCGCAGTCGGGGCCATCCAACCAATTGGCGAGCAATTTTCCGTTTCCTCTACTTCAAATGTTCATCAGCCATTGACAACGAAATTACTTGCGTCTCATAAACCATGAAAAATCGTGAGGATAATATTCATCGACTAATCATGGTCGATTACTCCTCATATTTGATTGTGATTGGACAATTTCTTGCGACTTGGGTCTTAAAATTTACGCTTTAAAATCTCATTATAAACACTCTGCTTAAGACACACGTATGTACATGTACAGTTGGCAGAACGACGTTGTCGTTGGCACCGTACGCGCGAGATAGTATAATGGTAGTAACGCACAGCATTGTCGGCGCGGCGCGGTTCGCGTTGCGTCGCGTCGCGACGACAACGACGACGACGACATGGATCGTCGCCGTCGTTGCGATAGCGCGACGTGGTGGGATGTAGCAGTAGATTTGTACGTGACCCGGTGCGGCAGGCAGGACTCGACCGGCGCTACTCGACTTCGCACAGATCAGTCGAGTCGCGAACCTCGGAACGAGCTGCCGCGTGCACGTGCCTCCGTCTCTCTCCCCTTCCGTCTTGCGTTTCTCCTCTCTTTCCGTTCCCCTTGAATACCCCGTCTGTGTCCCTCCCCACCCTCCTTTCTCGCTCTTCCGCTCATCGTTACCGTTTCGCGCTCGTTGCCTCTGTCCCGTCCTCTGCGGTTCGCTTTTACGTTGTCATTTGTTCCTCTCTTTGTCGCTCCCATCTATTGGTCGCGATCTGTGCCCCATGATTCCTCTTTCTTCGTTCGCTTCTCGTCTCCCTGCTCGCCGTAGGAGCATAGACCATCCGTCTCTGTCCAATCCACGAGCATCTCGTGTACTCCTTCTGCGTCTCACCTGCTGCCTAGCCCCGTCTCAGTCACGTACACCATCAACTTCACGCTAGTCTTCCTCTCTCGCCCGTGGTTGTGAAGTTACGTACGACGCGACTGGCAGATCGCCGTCGCCAGCGAGAAACGCCGAGCGAATCCGAGTCTGGTCGAAAGCGTGGCACTCGCGGTAATATACGCGCTTGCAGGACCCGCCGCGCCGCTGCGAATATCACCTGCCAAACAGTGGACGCGCATTAAACCGTCAATTACCAACGTGAAAGGCACTACGACGACGTTCCACCCTTTGCGGCGATAAGGTCCGCGGTGTTATAGAGGCAGGAGATTAATGAGGGGAAATCCCCTCGGAGTCTTCCTCTTTCAACCGCGTTCTTTCGCTCGAACGCGTCAATGGGAGGCTGCGACTCGGCCGCTGTTGATTATCCACTAGGGGGGTATCTTCCATTTAGATTCAGTTCCACAACTTAGGGTTAAAGCCCGATCTACAATTGCGTAAACGTAGTTGTAATTGTAAGAATTGACCAATTACAGTTGAATACGAGGAGAATATCCAACTGTGATTAAAGAATTCTTACAACTACGTTAACGCAATTGTAGATCAGGCTTAACTCTTAACCGAGGTTCAACTTATTCCTCATTTCTTTCCAGTTCTTGAAATGTCTACGCTTGAGTTAACCATGAATTGTGAAACTGGGCCTTAGTGACACCAGTCGACACAAGTATCATCTTTGTTACTTATATTTATAGGATGCAAAGAAAAGTAGAACGACGCTTGTGTCGACTTGTGGCACTAAATGGTAGGCATCCTAGATCTGTTTTCTGTGTCTGAACTAGTATACGCTTTTAGAACTTAAAGTGAAACAGAGGTATATATTTGATATTTGGCGAAAGCGAGAAAGAGAGTTCTAGTGCAGTCTATCTAGTGCAGGAATAAAAAACATCCTCCTTTCTCTTTGAGCCGCGCATCTTCCAGGAAGATAACTGATTCATCAGCAAACAATCGTAGACGATCCGTACGGTTGACGGTCGTCGTGCGTTGTAGCACTTTTGTGCGTCATGCAGGAGCAAGGTGTGTTTACATCGCGAAACTTTCATGTTAATTTTCCCGACTATCATTAATATCTTTCGCCGCAGCGTATTGTGCGTGATAATTTCTGCGCAGTTAATGTCCATTTTTCAGTACGTTTTGTGCAAGCAATTGGAAGTTTATTAAAATCGACTATGCGCGCTACGTCGAATAATCGTTTATCAAAACTTATCTTACACGTAAATCCGAGAATTACGCGAGAAACGTGAAAGTGATGGAAAAAAAATTCTCGAGACGCCTGAGTTGTGCGCATTCACGTCACATAAAACGAAGTTTACATAAAAGCCACTTGCTCCTTTTTTCTCTCAGTCTACCGTTTACGTCAGTAATTAACCATATTGATATCTGAAATTCAAATCACGCTCTTTCCATGGCCGAACGTAGAGCGCATTTTTTTTTTTACGTATCTTTTGACATTTAGGCTCATACGAAAGACACGTGCGTCTCATTTTACACGTCTTTTTTACAATCGTTCGATTGGTATGCTTCTTGGTGGGAAAATTCTAGTCGAGAGGTTTTAACGAGTCAATCAGGTTTGGCGTTCATAGGTCGTTCGATTGATGGTCAAGCCGCGTCATCGTTCTCTCGGGATCGTTCCCTGAAGAGGATAAACCTTGCTCGCACGCTACCACCGCACGGGGATATACATTGTAAATTACCGTTCTTGCCGGCAGCCGTACTTAGGCACACCTGGGCACGGCGGAAGGTGCAAATGGTCTCGAATTGCTCGGCAAGAAGGAGATAATAATAGCGCCTACCATTTGATACCTCCGCCGCTTACCGCTGGTGGCTGAGAATTATAGCCGCGCAACGTCGATTCGCCCGATAGATAATTTCAACGTGTAATCCTCTTCTCCGCGTCGCTTATCCCTTTTCGGAACGAGACGGGGAAAACGGTGAAGCGCTTTTCGCTCACGTGGATTTTGCACGCGCGGCGTCGCGCGTTCACGCGAAAAAAAAATCCGCGACCATTGCACGGCGAATGATTCCTCGCATCCGTTATAAAATGATTGCCGAAGGCAATCGCGCGTTTCTGAAATCGATTGGATCTATCGTCGATACGGAATCGGAGCCGCGACTGGATATAACCATCTTAGATACACCGCATCGTAGATTCGATAACGGATCGTTATTTTGATTTTGTTTTCCTCCAGGCAGACATTAACGTGGCAATTTTGCAATAAAAATGTTATTTTGAAAACATACATTTTTTTTGCATAAATTGAATTTTGGAAAACTTGTTTCGGTCATCTATCTTTGGATAAATCAATTAATAGAGAAATAATCCTATTTTCAATCAAAGCGGATCTTAGCGCTGAATAATACTAAATTTTTGCAAATACATTATTTCAATTTTATAAACTGTGCGCCAATAAACACAGATCTTTGAATAAACACACTATAGTAGCAGTTTTTATTTAATGAATAAAAGAAGAAAAAGCGAGAGAGTAAGCTGAGATTTTTATCAAAAGGTGGAACAACTCAGCCTTAGTCATACTAATTTACATCGATTCAATTATGCAGTTAATTTTTTTTCTTTTGTGTTGTAAAATAAATTTTAAAAAATTCATGGTTATTTCGTTAATTTTATTAACTGTTGCTAATTTACATAAGCATCTTACGATTATGTATTCATACTCGATAATTTAGACATAATGTAGCATATGAAGTCCTGATATCTGTATAATGTGTTTGTATAGTACAACTTGTTACGTAACAAATTACTGAAATTTCATTGCCCGTGTAGGGGAAGTGTTACGAAACACGTAGAGAATTTCGCATCGGAACAATTAGCGCGGGGTTGGGTTCTACGTTAGGATACCCGTAGGGTGTTACATTAGGAGGCTACCAATTAGGAACACGTTTGATTGCTAGTTAACTCGTTAGAAGGCACGCTATTCCGTCTAAACTAAGCTTAACCCTTTAACCGAGCCAGTTCATGATCGAAAACCCTTGAAGGTGTTTGCGCACTCAAAATCTAATATGGCTCTTTGATACAAACTATATAATGATATGAATGAAGATAGAGATTATTATGAACAAATAAAACAATAAAAAAGGAGCACAAAATAATTTTTATAAAGTTGCAGAAAAGATAGGAGGAACAAATTATTACGAAGATTGAATCTCTTATCGTTTTATAATGAAATCTTTTTTATAATTAATTATGTGTATGGTACAGTTATATTTACACTAATAAAAAATTTACTAAATCCTAATATATATTTCTTTGAATGGTAAACATTTATTTATAGTAAGTAAATATTTACTCAATAAAAAAGATAAATTCAATCAAATTAATGGTTTTTCAATATATTAAATAAATATATGTTTACATTTAAGAAATATTTACTTAGAGAACTATTCATACAAATCTTTGTTAAAATTTAAATTCAGTATTGTTTTTTCCAGTGTAACAACGACAATTAACATGTCTTTAATCATGCTTAGGATCTTTCTATTAATTTTCTCTATACAACAAAAAACTTGTTCGCAAATTTTACAAACACTGTATAATTTCAGCTCTATAAACGCGTGATTTCACGCGAGGCGTCGTTTTGACGCGTGCGCGAGCGATGATCGGCGAGTTGTTCGTGTCAGAAAATGATGCAACTTGTTGACGCGCCGGTCTGTCTTTATATAAGTCCCGAGTGACGGCGCATTTATCTTTCACTTTAAACACGAGCTGAGCTCCGGTGATATTGTCGGGGTACAGATTTACCAGGGGAAGCCGATTTCCGCGGTAGAAAGTCGAGAAGGTCCGGAAAAGGTTGTGGTCAACGCAACGCGAGCGAAATTTCGCAACGCGACCAAACGGATTCGCGGGATTTTTGCGACTCGCATTCGTATCGTAATGGCTTTAACGAACGGCTGACGCTTTCGTCTTGGCATTTTATTCCAGAACCGCTCCTTATAAATGCTGTTTAAGGCTTCTCCATCTGATTCACGAATCCGCGCCTCGTCAATCCGGATGAGATCACGCTGTGATTCTTATTGCTTTTTTTTTATGCTGTCGATTTTGCGAGCGATGGCGGCTTATTTTCCAAGGATGGCGTACCATCATTAGGTATCGTTTCCTTAATGAGCGACAAAAAGTACGCACGAGGAAAGTGTGATTTACATTGAATCTCTCGAAGAAACAGCATTATTTTTTTTTTTTTTGCAAAGCTGCTATTTGCTGATCGACTTCGTTTGTACTTAGACTTATGTCACAATTTTTTAAATTCCATATTTGTTAAATATAAAACTATACGATCAAAGGATCTCGCATTAATCATATGAAGAATTGGGTTCTGATAAAATAAGTTTATGTTTTCACATATGTGAAATGTAGTTTATGATATGATAAATAAAAGGTGTAGAGATAAGGCTCACTAATGAATAATTGTCTAGCTAGTTGATTAAAGTGAACACAAATTTAATATACACCATAGTTAAAAAATTATCCATTATTGATTCTTAATTTATGATATCTTTTATCCATCAAATTTTAAACTACATCATATGTGAATTAGCTCATTTCATCGGAACTCAATTTATCATCTAATTAAAATGCGAGATCTTTTATTAAACTCATTCCAAGTGTCAAATCAAAACTCTAATTGATGTAACTTAATTACACTTGTTGGAAGAGATCCACATGTGTGCACCATCATGACAATAATCAAAGATTTTAACCACTTAACGAGGAAGGAGTCTTTTCAGTTTTCCATTAGAAGCATTACTCGACAAGGGGAAAATGTATTCGCGCGTCAAGGGAGGCGTATCACACGCGAGCCGCATTATAATCGCGCGCAGTCGCCCCGATAATCGTTTTATGACGAATGTGAAAGAAACACTTTGTCCAAAGGGTTCACCTCATGCGCGGAACGGAAGCGTGACTCACGAGTAGCTCGGCCTTATCGGCTCCTCGAGCACGATAAAAAAAAAATCCCTGGCGCCGCTGTTGCGTTAGTATAAACCATTGGGGTAATATAGGGTGGCAAAGTGCCATGGCATAAAGAGGAAGTGCTTCCGCGAGCGACGTGAACGAACGTATTTTTATCTCTCGTCCTTCGCGTAAAGGCATGCCACGGTGTCTAATGTATTAATGTCGTAGAGTAAAACCTCGACGCGTAACCGGGTATCGCGTTGACATTTCATTTACGTGACTATTCGAGAAGACATGATTTATGATCGAGAGACTCGAGGTTGATTTGCGATGCGTTACTGAAACGTGCACAGAAATATCAGAAAAGTTTATTTTGGTTTGAGTAATGGTTAAAGTCTCTAATACTTAAAAACTTTATTCGTTTTAAGATGCCAATTGTCGGAACGAATTCTCTCTGTCTCGTATAATTTTTTTTTATATAATAGTACGATCACACTATTCAATCTTGTCAAAATATTCAATCTTAACTTGTAACTCTAGAACATTGAAATTTTGGCTGAACTTTTTATACCACTTTCTCTTATACATCATCTTACACGTCCTCTTATTTGCATGCAACATTTATGACTGAACATTAATCACTTTTGATCTGTAAAGAAAATGTTGAACACAACACATGAATAATGAAAGGCTATTACACCGTCAACACGTCTTGTTAATAAGATATACATTTCCCTCTATTCGTTGCATTTAAAAATGAAATGGCTTGTAGCATAAAACCTAATTCGATAACAGTATTAGCTCACTTTAAAATTACATGCCTGTATATTATATACAAAGAAAAAGCACGTCCGCAATTCAGGCGCAGTAGAACGAAAGGGGTTAATGCACACGCGCGTTCGTGCGCACGCAAGCGACAGTTCGCCTTTGGCGAGAGCTCTTGCGGCGGGAGGGCGGTGCGTAAGGATACCATTGTCCTTATCGTCGTTAATAATTCATTTGATTTTATTTGGTCGGCCGACGCGCCCCGAGGCGCTTTATTTGGGATTAGATTCGCATGGTGGGTGATGCATTCAAACGGATTTCTCGCGAGACCATTGCTCTCCGTCACTCCACGTGCGCGCCAAAAGAGAAAATCTCCCTCTCGTTACAGTCTCTTGCCTTCCTTATACTTTATTGCATAAATAAAGTACGAGCTGCTGAGTCCAAGCGATCCTTTACCGTGTCCGGGAAGACGAGAGAAGGGGGTGGATGACGGTAAACGCAGTTTTGCGGATTAGCAATGCTAACGTAATCAAAGAGAAGCGAGATGTTTTCCCGTCGAGCGATTAAACAATGTCTTTAGAGATCGAAAAACATTGCGGCTTTATTCGAGAAAAACCGTTTTGCGCGCGCGGTAATTAAACCGTTGAAGAAAATCCTCGAGAAGAGAGATTTTACAAAGTAATCTCATATAATGCAGTGCACTCTGTTACACTTCGCTATGTACTTTCGGCTTCAGTTTACCCAACTTTACTCACCCATCTGTAGAATATCGTAATGGACGTTATTTAGTTGTAATAAAACGAATAACAGCGGTTTTATCAACTGCATTTGTGCGGATACTCAACTAAAGTGTGTCAAGATTTGTTATTGTTTGCTTTAAGCGTGCGCTATTTTTATTCATCTATTCTGTGCTTTATAACGGAGTAAATAGGTAACATAATGGAGTAAAGGGATGAAGATATAGAACTTTGGTTCTATTCTGGTTACGATAAATTAACAAAGCTGTTAACATGAGATATAATAGTTATGCATTGATACGAATTGTACTACTGATAAACCACTCTGCTCACATTTTAAAAATAAAAGATGTACATATTTAAGAGTTTAATGCCTTAGATATGCTAATTACGAGTGAAAATTCTGTTTTTGTAAATTGCTAAAAGAGTTCTTTTAGTTCTATGTATTTTTTTTTTTATAAATTATCTCTACCGGATGTAGTAAAAATCAAAACAATCGCGTAGATCACAAAAGATCGATTCATCGATCAAGCATGACTGAAACGAAGAGACTCGAAACAAAGTGACATTACCTTTAAATAGCATCAATTTTGCTTCACACCTGCTTCAATTTTGTCTGCGGAATAGCAGAAGAAGGGGTAAGATGGGAAGAGGTTTTTCAAGAGAAAAAGGAGCTAAGTGAAGTAGACGATACTGCGGAAAGGCGGAATATAAAAGGCTGCACAAGGTTTTATCGCAGTTGCTGAGTTAACCTTTTCACATGCTTTGCCCGGCACTTCTTATTTTTTCTTTATTCAAAATTGAACGAAAAAAGTTATGCAATAAGCGCAAATCTACTCTTAGCGTAAAGTTTGTTCGGAGGTAAGGGAATTGCTTAATATCGTTTTTAATTTGGATTGAATAATTTTCTGCAAATATATATCTTATAAACGTCATAATTATATAAAAAAAAATTCACTCATACCACGTTACATGCAAGGTTCTTAACGTTTGATACAATGTATTTCTGCATTAATCATTATAATAATCTAGATCGTATTATTCATATCACTCATGAAATTATTGTAAGAGTTGTATAGATGTTGCCTATCTAGAACTTAAAAAGAAAAGTATATATATATGTTCATTATTATCATTATATCAATTTACAAAATGCAATTAAAGTGCGTATTTACTCTCTAAAATCTTTATAGAGTAAACTCTAATTCTAAAGATTGAAAAAGAGCAACAATTGAGCCAGTACTGAGAAATAGCTCATTTGTTAATTTCTATAAGATTTCACACTTTAGAGTGTTAAATTTCACTTCAAGAATTTTAGAAAGTACTTAGCCAAAATATTTTTATTTTAATATTTTGTCTTCAAATTAAAGACTACTAACATATTATTATACACATGAACTTGTATAATTCAACAAGTTCAGCAAGAACGAACAGTAATAGATAGGAAAAATACATTGTCAAAGTAGGACTTCAATAAGCACATGTCAGTTTTCACTATAGTCGGTTTGCGATATCTATATCGAGAAGCACAATGGTTGTTTGTGTCACTAATTTGTTGAATTGCGTTCGGAATATGCAGGTGTGCAACCTTTTTACCTTCTTTCCTGAGTTTAGTTTAACAAGTTACTTTATATTTTTATTATAATAGCTTTCGTTTGTACACGTTCCATGATTTTATATAAAATAATAATTTGATATTATAAAAACTTGCTCTTTAATTAATTTGATAATTTCAAATGTTAGAAATGCATTATAACACTACGATTATTGACAATTTATCCTATGATTGGAAAAGTATAGATTGGCGTTAAATTTGCCAGGATAACTGTCCAAAAACAACACTATTTATTAACTATTTATTTTTTAAACGTTAAAGCTCGATACGCGTAACCAATCACCGTTACTTTCGAACGTATGGAAGATTTATACGATTTGTTACTTTTATCGACAAACTGCGGAAAAATACATTCGACCACGATTTCATGTTACCATTCACCACGATATACTCCATTCCGTTTTAGTTATTTACCGATGAAAACGAATATGTTTCATATACGTTCGCGGATAATTATAACTGACTATATACGCAATAAACTTTGATTGCCAGTAATTGAAAAAATAGAAATGTATATCCGCAAGAAATATATTTTCACGAGAATCAATTTATTCTAGGACTACGATAATATGTAATCTCCAATGTTATAATTAGTAATATAATAAATGTACTCGTTTCATTTCCTCTCGAATAAGAAATATTTTTGAACGGATTTAATACACATATCAGAGATAATAAACGTAAACTAGAGATTTTACTTGCCAACAAATCGTTGTTTATAACGAGAGATAGGACTAAGTGATTTAAAGCCAAAACATATTGCATCGCATAGCTTCGTGAAACGGAATTTCCAATATTCCGTTACGGAACTTGGCCAAGGTTGTTCCTCCCGAGTATGTTTTGCCGCAGAAGAACGTAGACAAAGAATAAAAGAGCTATGTCTCTGTATTTTACTGTACCGAGGCTTCCAGCTGCGATTTGTCCTAATTCATTTCTCTGTCAATGGTCACTTCTTTTTCTGAGAAGAATAAAGAATAACCACATATGTCTTCTTCACCGGGAAAAATCAATATAATAATTAATTATACGATAAATGTAATAATACAATGAAATTTTTATTTACTATCCGATTTTTTATTGCACATTTTTGCACAAAAGAAATTTGCTTCGCGAAAAATAATATATACTATTTTATAGATACTAGTGGATTGCACCTCTATAGATTGAACAAAACCGCGTTTATAAATACTTTCATAAGCCACTATGCATTATAAACTTCTCGGTAAATCAAATTGCGTTAAAATAATGAGCTGAAAGTTTTACGAAGTTTGATAACTGCGAAACTCTTGACAAATACACTGCCGCGTGCACTATTTCTCATTTAATATTACTTTTTACGCTTTAGCGTATGTTTCGGCATTTATTCTTCGTGCAACTAAGGACGTCTTCTTTGTCGTGAACGTCGCCGGGATCAATTTCAAACCGCAAAGCGAGATGCGGTAACTTTTTCTTGGAGTTAAAAGGTCGGAACGCCTTTTGCTCAGCTTTTACATGAAAGAAACCGGAAAGCCCGTCGGTTTCAACTACCTGGTACTCCGACTTGAAGATACTTTGGTATCTACTTTAGAAAGATTTATATGAAATAAACCGAGTGCTCTTTCAGTTCTAATAATAATTTTAAATTCAGTTTATTGTAAGCAACTCTTAAGATTTACACCAACCAAATAAACTATTTTTACAATAATTTTACAATGGTTTATTTGTTGGTGTAAATCTTAAGAATTTCTTACAAAATACTATAAAATTACTTTATTATTAGAACTTAGAGCACAGAAAATACTTGTCAACAAATCGTTACATTTTTTTCCTAATGCATCTGGATTAAATTTTAATACATTAAAACTGGATTTAAATTTAAAACATTAAATTTTAATATAACAAATATATCTTTACAACTAAATTAAGTTACACACACAATTCAAAATTAAATAATTAATTTGAATTCGAACAAAAATATTAAAAAAAAAATCTCTGAAGTTGCCTATGTTTAAAAAAAATGCAACGATTCTCTGGTGCTTACAAAATTTATTCTCGATAGATAAAAAATCTACATAAAGTATAGGAAATGGAACATAAAGTGAACATAAAAGTTCCATTTCCAGTTTGAACATATAAACGCATCTCTCGCAAAAAACCTGAGATAGGTTTGTTGAAATGGCTCCGTCGATTGACAATCCGACGCGTTGTGTCGATACACTAAACGAGCAACAGGTACGAGGGCAGTATAAATCGAGAGCTAACAATTGAAGCGCATTAATTCCCGCATCACGGCCGTCGTGTTCGAAGAAACGGCCGATAGCCGAAGGTCGTCGATTCCGCGCCTCGATTGGCTCGGTATGAAATGCGAGGCTCAGGCTTAGAGACGTCGTGTAGCGCTCGGTCAGTAGACAGATATTCCGCTGATAAGTCGTAACGTGATAACGCGGCTGTTCGCGCGCCGCAGTTTCTGTCGACGCGACAGAACGCCTCGCTGCGTGAATTTTTGCCGAGATCGCTGCGAAGCAAATTGTCGTCGTTGCGTTGGCTGCCGTTGCTGGAGTAAGTCGTTTCATTGTTCGTCACGCTTTTGAAACCATTTCAATTAATATAATTCCGTGATATCAATTATCAGATACGGTTTGCGCGCGCGCATAAATACGAGGCACAATTTCTTATTAGTGAGAACATTCAGTAAGTGTGTTGGTACGACATTATTCCTCAGTTTACACGATTGGATCATTTATGTTCTGCGAATTCTTTTACTTTGAAGTACTAGGAATATCTAGCTAAATATTATGATAGTCGCTCTTCTTCGTTCCTCTTTTTTTTACACACATAACCTTACAAATATTTTATAAAGTATATGTAAAAATTACGTAATCATTTTTGTATATTTGTAAAAGTTAGTTAAAAGGAAAATTAACTCAAACACGATCCATCATGTGCGGTAAAGGATCGAAACTCATCGTATGCATTAAGAATTATATATGCAAATGTGAAAGAATTAAAATAAAATTTATCGATGTCAATAAGACTGATATCTTTAGAAGAATATCGCGATTTTTATTCGCTACACTTGTTTAATTTTTTTTATTAATTATCAAGTCTTTTTAATATTAAAGTCTGCTGCTGGAGATTCAAAGAAAACTTTCTTCATATATCTATAATCTATTTAATGTTGATTAACGTTGACGTTTAATAATTAATATGTGTTTGCAATATGTGGTTATAATATTGCAGACACGCAAATCTAGCAATTAGACGCAATTTAAAAATTATATCAATTTAACGTCTGACTAATATCGAGAGAAAGTTCAGGCGTCTCGATAAAATATTTCGCATGTTCATAAATATCAGCAAAGTTGATATTTGTAGAATATCGTGATTTTTCTTTGTTACTTGTTTGATTTTTTAATTAAATTTTTTCAACATCATTTTTATGTTACAATAAAGCTTTTTATATATATTTAATATTGTGATATTTAATAGATTGATTAATACTAACGTTCAACATAATTAACGCGTGTTTGTAATAGATACGCGAATCGAGCAATTAAGTCAATAAAAATTGTATCGATTTTAACATCGAGAGAAAGTTCAGAAGTCTCCCCATCGCATAAGGTCTCATAATTTTCTGTATTATATGTGTATAATGTATGATGTCTTCGTTTCAATTTATCAGAGGATCGAGGGGGAAGAATCGAGAGGGAAGTGCTGTGGCAGAGTGCGCGCAGTCGCGTACAGTGAGTGATATAGTCGTGTACAAATATATTTTTGTAATATCTGAAGAAAAGAACTTCTGCTCGAATCTTATGATCTGACGGGCGTGAAAGGTCGGTCAAAGTGGCACCAATTCGGGACAAGTTTCACAAGTGCGCGCTGGACGACGACGACGAGGGCATCGGTAGTATGACCAAGATTCGGTGCAGAATTTGCGAGCTGCTCGGTGAGGATCAAGGTCTGAATCATGGACTGAGCCACCCTTGTCACTTGACGAATCTAAATCACCTCAGGCCGGGGCTGAACTACAGTCCACTCCCTAACATGAACTACTTGAATCACGGCTTGCTCAATGGCCTCTATCTTCCGCAGCTCAAGGACATGATGCTCGCCGCCTACTTGCTCAGAGGTAAAAATTAACACCAAGATACATGTCGCGCGACAAGAGATATGCGATTTTTAGGCTAAGAGCAGTTGTGATTTATTTGACATGATAATTTTATCTTTTAACGACAAACACAGCAGTTGCTTGTATTATAATTCGCGAAATTTGCTCAAATTAGTTACACAATGGAATATTGAAGCTTTAATTTATAATAATATTAAAATTAAAACAGATTTGTGGAAATAAATACGTTATATTTCATTTTATTTTTGTATTATAAGTTTAAAGATATTCCAGTATTAAATTGAAGCAATTAATATATCGAGCATATAAAATGCACGGTTTAATTGATGGTAGGTTAGTAAAAGTAGCATATACTAGTAATTTATTTAATTTATCAGTGCACGATGAATCTATTCAGTGGAAATATCAAAATAGCTAATATTTCAATTTTTTGCGATAATTAAAACTGTTGGAAAACAAAAAAAACTATATCACGATAAACAAGTCCGATTGGATTAACTGACGGCAACTAACAATTCACCGAGGACTGTGTCAAGTATATAACTCAGTTAATTTATCAAATGCGTGACAATTTTGTTTATTAAACGTAAAAATTGACACAATATAATTAGATTCTTATATTATTCTTATATTATTGATTGTTTATGTCTTATTAAAATTCCGCTTTCGTATTTATCCTAAATACTCTTAGTTTTGTTTTTATATCGTTTGCCTAGAAAAATCTTATTGATTTGATGAAGACAAAAACTTTGTTGGAAATTACGTTAATAAAAGAAAAATATTTCAGTCGTGTCAATTCGATTCAATTTTATTCATGATTTTTTTTTATTGACTAGTATAAATGAACTAGCTTAATGAAAGAGTTTTAACAATAACGTATCGATCGCATTTAGTTTGCTTTATTTTGTTCAATTTTGTACCTCCAAATACAGTTTTTTCGTGATAATTGTACTTTTATATAAAAATCGCGTCGAGATGTATTGAACGCGATATGACAGATGTAATCTCAATTGATGAAAAACTAGAATTTTCATTCGGCAACAATCTCGTTTAATTGCTTTGATGTGCGATAATTGTGCCCATTGAGTTTCTCTTTTTGTTATCTTGTCTCATTATTATCATGACTCTCTTAACAGAGTTGTTACATACATTACTCCAAAGGATAATCAGGCAACTTGATTAGCTTTAATTGAAAACCAATAAGATTATTATTATTATTATTATCATAACCGGCTGCATATTATCACAAGAAACCTAATTGCTTATCATTGATGTATGAATACATTACTTCCTTTGTTGTATAATATTTTCAATAGTACATCGGATTTATTACTGCACGATGTAATTGTCTCAATGTTTCTATCGACAATCGCGAAAAAATATAATGCTTTTTTCTCTCTTTACTATTAATACTGTCCAAATTTCTTGGAATAAGATCTCATAAATTTCAAAAGAGTGAAAATACTATAATCACTATTAAAAAAGAGCGAGAAATTTGCTCTCTTGAATAAGAATAGCAGATTTAAGAAATTGTTCACTCTGTTTTTATAAAGGTATAAAATATCTTAATTCTTTTGGAATGAAATTTCATATCAAGAAATTTAGAGAATAAAATACGTATCATTATCATGTTTCCAAGTTGAATTTATGTATAAAACGCGCATATCAATCGGTAATTCCTATAAGATGTCTTACCGCCTAGATATTTCGCTTTATTCTCGCATGGTTGACGAGATCGGTTTATCCGTAACGTTACAACGCGCTCGCAGGACAAAAGTGATATCTCACCGTGCTCCGTTTCAGTGTAAAAGCGCGGGACAAGAACTCTAAGTCACCGAACAAACGGTTGAATAATAAATACGCGCCATCTCCGATTCGATTTCGAACGCGCAATGATATATTTTTCACATCGCTCGTGGTAGGACAGAATCGTATATCAGTGGCGTTTTTAGAGCGATATTAATATATCTAACACATTATTAGTTGAAACGTTTTCCAACGATATTTAATATCGTTACATAATAATCCTATTAATATACACAGAATTTACGTTATTTCGTGTAACAGTAATCCGAATTTGTGTTAATTATTTATATAATCATTTTATATTGTTCATGAGAATAAAATCTTAACACTATATAAAAGCGTAGATATAGGTCATTACTAAAAAGAGATGGATAAGTTATTATTACGATAAATTTTCCATGTATTGTTTAATTAATTTTTTTTTACATTTCGTTAATATTACGCAATTTTAAAAAGCTAAGAAATTAGCCTCATGTTTTTAGCGCTTTTGGATCTTTAGAAGTGTTGCTCTCACGTCAAACAACGTAATATTCGAAATATTATAAAATTAATTAATATTGTGCATTCAATAATTCAGCGTTGTTAGCTGCTAAAATCGATTCATGTAGTTAACAAAATTAATTAGCTGAATCGTACGACCAAAGGACAGCTCAATCCGAAACGTGATCTTGCGCCGCGAACCGCATTGAATCCGCACTCTATCGACCAGCGGCCGCGTAACCGTATCATTCAAATATTGACAGATGCATTCTACGGGTCGCCACCGGTATTCCTCGTATCGCCGATTTTTATCGCGAACCACCGATCGATACATGTCGGTCGAGGCGGCGCGGCGGCAGCTCCATTACCGAGGATGTGCTCCTTTATTCGTTCGAGAAGTCGCTCATTTCTGCGCGAATGTTCGCGCATGTCGGTCTGATTTTATGATAACGGTGGTCGGCTATACCAATCGTCGCGCAAATATGACATGTGCGATACTTTATTTCCGGCTCCGCCTGCTCTTCGCAACCCCGTTTCCCGATTTTCCGCTCTCTCGGCCGCATATTTTGTTTGCTCGTTGATCTTTACGAATTTGTATGCACGCTTTCCGCACGTTGTCGAGAAAACGTATCGCGAGTATGCCGCGAAATATGACGAGCTTGTATTACGCACTAAAGCAAGGTCAGAATTTGCATCTATCTCCATTTATGGTCAATTCATCGCTCGGCGTGTTATAGTTAATGTTTTAATAAAGTTAACAACCTTTTACATCCGTATTTTTAATGTATTTTCAACCATGTTGAAAGAGATACGAATCAATTTATCTTATTTTTATTCATGTAATGTAATATACAAATACAAATTAATGAGAAAGAAATTACAATTATTGCATTATATGTAATTATCTTATTATGGTTTAAATCAATTTGCTTTAATGGGCCGTTCAATATTTGATTTTTATTTTATGCATGTAGTTCCGAAAGTATCCAATATTCAATATTATATTTTATCATTTCCAGCCTTTATATGTAAAGTTCATGAAATAAATATCGTAAATAATCTGTACAAGAATATAAAGAGAACATCACTTTTTCGGCAACGATTTAACAAAAGAAAACGATAGAGCTATAATGGACGCTGCAGTGGTCATCACCGTAATAATATCATAATATTGATATAACTGTTTGTTGTTCCACATTGTTTTTGTTATTAGAGGCATTAAAGTAAGTGGCTTTTTGTTCATGATAGCAACCTCGTAATATTACAAAGTGGGTTCTAAAACATATGCAGCATTTATCTCCTCTGCTTTTTTAAAGTCGGGGTTTACTTTTTTAATATACTTCTTAATTTGAAAAAAATTCTTTTGTAAATTATAATTAAATATGTATTATTTCCTCTTGATACGAAAGATACGTTTGTTATCTTTTTATTCCGCGATTTTTGTGCAGCTATGCTACTTGACCGTTTTTGATCAAAGAATGCGTAAATTTTACACAATAATTAAATTCAATCAAGTGTATAACGGGCAATTGTAATTAAACTCTCTGAGCAGTCGTTGTAGTGGAAAAAACATTGGAGCTTTTTGCATAACAGTTTAATGAACCCGGTAAGAATTTTGTATGAAGAAAAGCGAATTACACGTGTGGAAGGGAATTTCAATAAAAAAACATGCGCGCAATGTTTTTAATACGTCGACAGCTATATGCAACAGGAGAAATTTCGGTTATCAAAATTTTTTTTTTCATAAAGAAATATTGTCTATTTTTAGCAGTAGGTATTTGATCTTAAATTAAACAAAGATGTTAATATTTTTTTTGAATGCGTTAAATTTCTCTTTTAATAAAATCGAGCTATCAGGTACAATTTACATTAATTTGTGTTAATCTTTTTCTATCTGTTTTAGTTATCATCATTTTAATATTCTGAATAATATAGCATTTAATATCGATATTTTAACATATCAATTGCCCTCATACTTATGCAGTTAGTAAGCTTCCGGATCTTTAAGCTATAATAATCTTTGTTAATTGACGCGCCGCGTTGGGTTAAACAGCCGTTAATGAAAACGCATGGCAATTAATAAGGCTTCGAAAGTCAACTCGATTGTCCTCGCCCGAATGGCTCGCGTTAAATCAGCAGGCTGGATTCCCGTGCGTTTCACAACTTTCGAGTTTACGTTAATCGCAAATTACGAGTCACCGACGATGAGGATGGCGTTCGGGTTTATCGATAATCGCGTTCCCGTTTGCCGCGCGTCGCCGCCGCACGAAAGGCGCAATTTGCCAGTATGGAGAGACGGTAGAAAATGTCTGCCTCGCAGTCTGCCTCGCGACCTTGATTTACGATCTTTCGCTGACCCTAACGTCAACCGAGCACGGTTGGCCGCTCTCACGTACTGCCATCAAAATGATCACGTTTACATCGGACGACGACAGCGCGAGAATTCCACGTGTCCCGCATTTAACCCTGACGACGACGACGACGACGACTTCCGATGATGACGATTTCCGTCATATTCTCCCTTAATTTACGAATACACTGCTTGTTGGCGACCCGACGATAGTCACAGTATAGATCAGCCGAGTACGTGCACTGATTACAATAACGAATTAATCCATATGTGTGTGTTAACACCGTGATGCTTAACACGTATTGATACGCTAATATGTTTTGTGTGATAGTTTAATCATAAAAGCTTTTCGTATCAACATTATGAACATAACGTTGTATTTAAAATATCGCAGATTTACAATGGGGGGACATTTGAGACGATTATTAATTTCAAATTAGATAGTAAGTTTATTCGCGTTACTTCGACTGTTTTCATCTTCGCATTTTTTTCTTGAACGCCTAAATATGTACAATATTTATCTTCTTTCAAATTTTGGGAGATTTCAAGCAACACGAACAGACCTAATGTTCATCTAAATTTAATTTCAATTAGAAAGTTAGAAACTTTTTCTTTAAATTAAAAAATTGTCGAAATACCTCCTTTGGCTCGAGATTTAATTACAAGATATATAAATATGTATAATTTATGGACTATATAATTTATGAAATTCTCATCTCTCTCTCTCTCTCTCTCTCTCTCTCTCTCTCTCTCTTTCTCTCTTTATCTCTTTCGAAGTTTCTCCAATTCGAAATATCGTTTCAATACATCAAAATATGGTTAATTAAATATTGCAAGTATTACCAGAGATGTAATAATTGCTATAAATATTTAATACCAATTAATTACTTGGGATTAATCCACGCAGGCCTCGTCTCCCCGTACGATCACACATCGTACGAGGAAAGTCGACATGCCGTTCTTAACCAGCTTGCGATCGTAATCAGCGATTACTCGATTCAGTACTACGTGGCAAGAATCACAAACGGCGAAGCCAACGAAGCCAAATAGACTAGCGGATGATCGCGCGATCGTTGCGAAACGTGCGCACGCATATATCTCATAGACATATATCCGGACAGCCGGGATGTATAACATCGGGACGAGTTGCGTGCCGAGTAAATTTTACTTCACTTGTCACCAGAGACTACCACGGGCATTATACGCGAGAGCACTTGTTATACTTCACTTTCTCACGATGTAGATTGAGATGTACACGAGATCTTCATGGTAAGAATGTCACTGTCCGACGTACTGTTGTTCGTAGGAGAGAATTTCTAAGCATTATGTCTAGTAGAGAGCGGCCGGAATTTTTAAATTCGAAAATAAATTATAATTTGTTGCCTGCAATTACGATTATTAAAAAATGAATTACGTTATCTTTGTAGAAAATATATTTAATAGCGTGTTGTTTCAACATTGGAAAAGGCTTCGAAAAGGTTTGTTAAAAAAAAAAAACAAATTTATAACCGAGAGAAAAATGTGTGATAAATATTTTTATCCCAAAATCTCTGTTTTCCATATTGCAGTCTCCAATATTTTACTTTACGGCTAGCATGTATAATATAAGTTTGTTACTTTGTGCAAAGGATATATTTGGCGATAAGCCAAATTCTGTTATACCGAATCTACACTCGTAATCTCAAAATTGAAACTCGTGTGCGGAGCCCGACTGCGATTCTATACGGCCATGAAATTCTCCGTCGTCTCACATATCAAAATTAGAGTAGAAATCTACACACATATTCGTTGGCATAAGCTTGAAACAGGGACAGATAAAGAATGTATATACATAGGTACACCCAAAGAAGAAAATTTTCTGAAAAATCGTCCATCCTTTGACTTTAGTATATTAGTCTGTTTATTACGAGTATAACTAACTGATATACATCATGAAAAAAAATAAAAAAAAAGTTAATCAAGAGGCTAATTACGAAATAATATAAACCTTGGTAACTAAATAAAGTTAGATAGTATAACTCTAGAAATGCTTGAAAGGTAATATAACAATCTTTTTAATTTTGAAATGAAACCGATATCATTTTGCGCTGCCTGTCGGTGCGTTTCGTGCAATTGTACACCGAAGCGCTAGGAATTGCCACGTGAAAGAAAGTCGTTCTCAAGACTTTCACGAGTGGAGATTGTAGCGAGAAAGAGTTCATCCGCGCGTCATCGATGCTTGTACAATACACATCGCGTGGATTTTACACAACAATTCTATGTAGTTATTTAATCCCACACTGTTTCCATAAATAAAATGGTTCGCATGTGGTAATCGAAAGATGCGCGAATGTGGAAAATATTTGATAACCAATAATACAAATGGAATAGGTGTTATATCGGAAAGTAACTCGATTTACAGAAACAATCTTTTTCAAAAATAACTGAATCTCTACAGATTATTTACGGTCGAAGTTGGACTTACGCACGATCTATCGCAGTAAACTTTCAAACGTATGAAACTTCCGTGCAACTTGTTACTTGTATCAGCAAACAATGGAAGCATAGTCGACCGCAATACGCTGTTAATCATATCGCAGTCTGTTTTCACACCGTTATTTCTCCGTTAAAATATAATGTAGTTCAAAAATGATTACTGGTTTTGCATTTTACAGACTTGAAAAATAAACAATTTTAAAAGATCGTCCGATTTACACGAGCGAATTATTGTATTCAAATTGTTGTGTGATAAAAAGCGATTTATCTTCCAGTTAATCCTAGCGTTATTGCACATCATACAGTTTGCATTAAGTTTTGCTTATCATGTAGAAATTTATTTATATTTGTATGCGCTCAAATACGTGGAATTACTTGTTTTCTGTGACGTTTACATCCGTTAAAATGAGAGAAATGGACTGATAATTTCGTTACTTCTGAGAAAAGGAGGAAAAATCATAACGCACGTGATCGAGATAGGAACAAAAATAAAAGGGAGAAAAAAGTGTTTGATTTATTCTGCTATACAAACGTAATAGTAGAATAACTTCATGCACGACACAATATCGTAAAATAGCAAAAGTAGTCATACGTTGCAAAATGATGTTATGATAAAAAATATAAAATAGACCAATAAAAATTAATTATAATTGTCATCATTACAATATTATACGTGTTTATCCCTATAATTTTAAATTCTAAGAACTTTTGAGAAAAAGAAATATATCTTTAGAAATACTTCTTTAAATAATATACTTCTTGTTAAATAATAACACGTGAATATTATTAATTAATAAATGAGTATTGACAAATAGGATCGATATGGATTCAAAAAAATTTTGACAAAACATTATTAAAGAAGAAATTTCTAATTTGATAAGACAATTTTAGACATAATGCGATAATTTTTTAAATCAGACAGTATAAGTAAGAAATAAAATAACATAATTGAAAAATACGCGATGTTTCAAAATATTTTAAAGGTAGAACAAAATTAAGATAATTGATTACGATACTTTGAGACAAACTAATAATTTATTATTTCTACATACGCATGCAAGTTTTTCAAGTTACAAATTTTTATATCGGTATTTGTTTTGAAATTTAAAAAGAATGAAGAAAAACAATCGGAAAAATTGTTTTAAGCATAAAAATTGAATCCGAGTTTTAAGCAATTCACAAATTCGATATTCACAACAAACTCAGCGATCGCAAAGATGGCAACGAAGAAGAGCGACAAAACGCCTGAAGGCTTCTCGCCTAATGTGTGAACAGCCCGATCGGAATCTAGTTATTTTGCAAAAAGTACCTAACAAATTCCGTACCTAGCAATTTCGTGGCCAAGTTGGTCGCGCTGTCGCTAATTAGCTCTTCTTTGTCAATTGGCCGCGATACAAGCTGACACTTAATAGTGATTTAATGCCGTGGCAAACGCTGATCGGGTGTAGTCGCGCATGGATCAAAGGTCTTTTTTAATCCGATAATAGCTTTTTTACACTTGTCACGAGACCAGATACGCTCAATTTTAATAGTACAGGGAATACTTTTGTTTTACGTAGAATATTCCAAGTATTTCTTTTCTCTTCATGAAAAGTTTCTATAAGTACACGTTACTTTAAAGAAGATTTTATCGTTTATATTCTCGACTCTTAAGTCATTAGACATATTAACTTATTAATTAAATTGGTCTGAAGAAACATTTTTCACAAAATCCGAATTGAAAAAAACAATCTTATAATACTCTATGTATGTACATGGTAAGAAAATTATTTAATAAAATATGAAAACTTGTAGATATTTTAAAGCTTCTTTATTTTAAATGACATTTTCGTAAAGTCTTGCAATATGCTAAGTAACCAAAAATATTTCGTTAAAAATCAATACTTCATTAATTACATGACATATTTAGGTCAGTATATCGGTTGATTAAATTACATTTTTTAATACACAGACATACAGAGACGTTTTCATATTACGTTTAAATTTATATATCTCTTTTATTTTTAATAGTTTTCATCTCGTAAACAATTTTCGTGAATGATCTTCGATGAATTCTTCCGTTAATTTCATCATATAATATTAAAAATCCTTAAATTTTTAAGGTCAGATTTGAAGCTGACATTCTAACTTAGATAAAAAAAAATTTTGTAATTTATTTTTTCCCAAATATAAATATAATTTGTACGATTCTTATTTTATTTGTAAAATATAGCGCTGTATTCTTCACAAATTTTAGAAACTGTATTCTTGTATGTAGATTATTATATCACGAAGAATTGAACTGATTTTTTTAAAGTGATATTTAAAATTTATATTGAACACTATTAATTAACGTTAACGTATTAAAATAAAATCTTTATTAAGCTGAATATAAATATAAAATCTTTATCAAGCTGAATATAAATATCTTTCATTAAAAGCTGTGTATATTGAAGAACGATAGGCGATTATATAATTTTTTGAACTGTCGATTTCAGTTTCCAATTTAATATATTGCGAATTAATAGTTTAACAATAATGTTCCGATTGGATATCGCGATTCTCATGGCTCGCCAAGAACTCTGCGATCCGATGTCGCGGTCTATTTCGAGAGCGCCGAGAAGCTATATTACTAGCGGTGGATTCATAAGCGAGAGAGCAAGACTCTCGGAGCATATGCTGCTCAGTTAATCTCTCACGTAGTGCCTAACTCGTTGGTATTTCGCTGGAGAAAGTAGCGATCCCGCAGTGATGTGGTGCACCATCGAGGTTCTCGCGCGTCGCAGCTGTGGATAAATTTCGACCACTCCGTGCTCCGGAATTGCCGAACGGATTATGACAAGTGCAATCGCAATTTTGTCGCAGTCGTGTAACTCAATTAGCGTCGACAACCGTGAAAATAACCAATTGCTTGCCGGGTTTAATTAAATTTAATTCGACGACTGATCGATCTTCCCAGCAACTATTCCAGGCAATCGTTATCCTTTTCACGATGAAATAATTTTTAATGTATTATAGTAATAAAATGAAATGATTCGCTTAGAGAAATAATGTAGAATAATGAATGGAATATCTATCAAAGCAACGGCAGATTTCCCCTTATCTTTTCAGTGGTTGTTCGGGTTTTCTGCTTTAGGAAAGGAGAAATTTCCGTTCTGGAAAGTTAACGCTTTTATGAAACACTTCGCGACTTCAAACCAGGCTGTTCCACGAGTGTTGTAGTAACTTCGTAATGTTGCTTTCTTACCGCTCAATGCTTTGTAGGACACTGCAGAGCAAGTGGCGAAATGCGAAGTGCATTCTCTCGCGAAGTATGTATTTAGGGAGAAGGTCGTTTAACATTATCCCTACAAAGGATGTTTCGTCTTTTCTAAAGAGATTAGCATCACGTTTCATGTAAACGTTAATATTTTCATGATTCTTTACTACGTTTTCACAATTATACATAAAGTTTACATATCTGCTAAAAGAAGTCTTTTGATAGAATCAACGGTATATATAATCGAATATATACTTATAATATATTAATATATTATATATTAAACTCATAATGTCATATTATATCCAATTTGAGTTGTTCTTTTTATAATTTCTCTAGGTCGCCATTGCTCTTCCAACAGATCATTAATTTCACTAAAACAATAGAGCTAAACAATTTAACTCGAGTAAATATATTAATTTGATTCAAATTTAGTTTATTATTTACTACAAAATAAATACGTACGTTATTATTATGAAACTAACCACAGAAATGGATTAATTTACATTTTGACACATGACAGTTTAAAATAACAAAATATTATTTAACTTAATAGAATGAACCCTTTTGTATCTAACAGTATATAATTTTACGTTACGAAAATTTAGACATGTCAAATTTTGTTTCGAATAAATTCAGCCAGTAATGGTATTATATATTAATCACACATCTAAAATAATTTGTTTTGATGTAACTATTTTTCTTTCGGACGTAAAGTAATTGTAATGTGATTTACGAACAACGTCCATGTTTCACAGATCTCGTTTCGCGGTTAAATTCGAAGTGGGATTGATGGTCTCGTGTAGTGCGTCAGATTAGATTGTAAAAGCGAGTTACACGTGGAATCGCGCAACTGGATTACGATGTCGAATCATGCGCTTGGAATGAGTTACATATATGCATCGTATATCGAGTCCGTATACGAGCGGCGGGTTGCAGATATTCCGATGACAGCGCACGCCGCATGCTCCAAGGACGTGGTATTCGCAAAGTGAAACTTAACCGCGCGTGTGCGGTGCAGCCGTGCTGGGAGGGTCAGGTCTCGGTCGACTTAAGGACATTAATTTAGGGCATAAATGAGACGTATGCGCTCGCTGGGGAAACGCGAAAATTAATTGCGGCCCTCGTACGTGCGGCGATTGCCGGTTCTTGCGCCGCGCACTTTAAAGCGAATACGTCATACGCTTATGTTCCGGTAATCTATGTCGTCTTATCGATACGCGCGATTTCACGCGATCGCTCGGTGAAAGACAAAAAACGGAGGGAGGGAAAGATAATTATTGCGGCATCGTGCCGCTGTATGACGTTCGCGATGGGAAATGTGCATGTCGCTTACGGCTTTATAACGATCGGTTGGCAATGTGGAAATGTATTACATCATTTTTAAGTAAATTAATACAGTACAATCCTAGTAACTTGTTTACCGTTTGTGATATTAAGATACAGTTAATCTTTAAGTAAGGTATATAATTATGTTGAGTACATAATTATATATTGTATTTATATTCTTGATTTACTTCCAATGTGTTACGCTTTTATACCGTCATGTATTACGCCGGTAAATACTAAAGCCCGAGGACTCATTGATATTTTCACTTTTTAATATATGTCTACACACATGTACAGATTTAAAAAAAAAATGTAGTGGGATGTGTTTTCTGTTTCTTCCACATTTTTAAATATCTTCTTCGTATTTAAATGTTTCTTTCATTTGAGTACTTCATCTCAATATTTGTTCCTGTTTCTTTTCAATTTAAAAATATCTTTCACGTATTTGCGAATACCTCTTTCATTTGTCAGATTCTGTTTACATGTCATTCGTATCATTTTATTTTTGTAAAGTGTTTTTTCCACGTTTAATTTATACTTTGCAGTCGCACAATAATATTTTTGGAAGATAAAGAATCAAAAAGAATCGACGATGTTAACGATTTTTGCGACTCGTTTAACGTCCGAGGCGACATGCGGCAGCGATGGGACGATTATTTCCTTTCTCTTGAACATGAAAACAGTGTAATGAACCGTAATCATCGGTGGGTTTCGCGATATTTGCAAGCCATTTGCTTCGTCACGTGATACTTTTTATTGGATTGCAATACGAATACTCAATGTTGCTCTCAAAAACGCACAAACATACTGTTAAATATGCAAAATGGACTGCAATTGATTTACTTGAACGACATTGCGTGTTTTCGAAATCCGTACGATCGATTATGTTTCGCGAGAGCGCGCACGACAAAAAGCTTATAATCGGTGCCATCAACGATATCGACGCACACACGCGAGTCCTCGTAGACATCGAAACCGTCTCCGGTTTACTCCGCCGTGTCCTAAAAAAAATCGCCCTAATGGAACGTAATATTCGTGCGAGCTTATATATATTCTTGCGAGACGTTTGTGCTGCAAATTGTTCGATAAGCGAAGCTCGTAACATGAAGTTGCGAGATGATCCGGTCATTCTCGAATCGCCGCACAAAACGAGAGAGAGAAGAAGGAAGAGAGTGAAAGGAGAAGTGAGAGGGAGAGAGAGAGAGAGCCTGCTCATATTTACCTGCTCCTCGTAATCCATGACACCTTATCGACGCACTATTTCACGCAAAAGGAAGGATCATTATCGCCGTTAGCGGCACTTGCAGCGACGCGTATGCCTGTTTCTGGCGCCTCAGAGGAGCCCGTATTACTTACTGCCGTTTACCCCATTCGTGGCGACGTGACGAAAACACGAAATGCCGAGTATTTCGAGCTGCTGTTGCCGATACTATGTTGGAGCGAGATATCAGTGTAAAATGAAAGATATGCGCCGAGTTTCTCAGAAATCGCACACCGAGTCGTGGGATCAAGTATCCACGAGACTTCACGCTATTGAATTCAGAATTCACCTGCGAAAAGTGCAATTTTATAGGATTTAGACGATTTGTACTCCTCGAAAAATGCGATTTTTAGATTTTCCTAGGATTTCTAAAAATCCAGATTTATTTTCTAACGTGTACCCTCTTATTAATTACACGGGAAAGGCTTGCATAATCTGTGAACTGTATGGTATTTTCCGAACGATTCTTTTGTATTTATAATTTATATAATCAAATTTTGAATACACCCATGCAGAAATCCACGAATCCGGAATGTTGAAAGTAAGAGAGAGAAGTTGGAAGGAAACAAAGGAGAGAGAGTATGTGTGAGTGCATTAATCCATAAGGAACGCACAAACGCGGGGAACGAGGTTCCCATCGGATATTACATCTCTTGCCCCGAAGCAGTTCGCATAAACGATGTTTTGATTAACGTATAGCCGACCGTGATACCGATTCGTCGGTACCTGCAATCGAGCGAGATGCAGAGAAGCCGGTAGCCGCATCGCGTATAAAAGGAGTAACGCGAAGTCCGCTCCTTCCGACGTCGCTGCGGCTTCTCATTCGTAATCTACGATGTCTTATCGATAGTAGCCGACAGATAACTCGGTATAGCTCGATCAATGGCTACACACGACTGCACGGGAAAGGAGAATTCTCCGACGGCCGCCGATACGTTATGCTCGAATTACAACCGCGAATATTACAGTGTACATCTATATTGAATCGCGCGCGCACTCGCTCACTGGATGTTTGAGTTTCTTTCACTTTTTTACACTTCGACGTTCGACGTATTGTACGCTGCTGTCCATTGTTCGAGAGTTCCCGCCGTGAACCATTATGCATTTTTCTGAAATGGAAAACTAGCGAGGCGTGTCGCGTTCGTCAAATAATTCTGTTTTCATCAAATTTCAGCAGTGAGCTTTCGCACATTGGTATGTCGTGAGATGAATAAGCTTTTGATATATGTGAGCTGAGATTGACAAAAGGTTTGTTTAATTATTAGGGTGGACAAGTTTATCAGGTGCTGAAAAATGCGAATTCTTCTGATCGTATTTATCAAACTTTAAAACTCTAAAAAGATCGAAGACATTTTTAATGAAAGACCTTAATAAAACTTTGTAATAAAATCTTCCTATGATTCCTTACTTTGCGTGCAAAAGAATAAGCAATTTTGTGTGCGATAAAAAAGAAAAGGTAATGTGTTCGAGGTTTAAAGAAATTATGAGAATTACAAGAAAACATTTACAGAAAACGAACTTAAAGAGAGAGAAAAGATAAGAAAAGAAAGGAAGAAAGGCATGGAGAAGCTCAGGAGGTATAAAGTTACATGGAACAATTGAAACAATTACAATAAAAATGAGAACGGCGAGAAGCGACATGTAGAGGAGAGAGAGTTGTTATTGCTTTAGCACGGAGATAGTCGGAGACGACCAGAGACGATGACGACGACGACGACGACGCGACAAGGACGACGATAGCCACGAAGAAGACACATATTTCCTCGAGCGAACAAGCCGTTTCTAGCACGCCTTGACCTTCCGCCTGTCGCTCGAAATAGCATTTGTATTTTTAGTCGCGGCTTTTGAACACGCATCATCCTCTTCTTTCGAAACATCAAAACCTCCTTCCAGGACCCGCTATGCTCTTTCGATGTAGTCTCCTTCCGCTTCCTCGCCGTCCTCCATTAATTAGTACGTGTCTTTCTTTTTACACGTTTTGCCAAGCTTACAAACTCCCGGAAGGTCGTGTTACTTCGCTCGTCGTCTCTACATTTCGCATCACAAATTGCGGCGTTTTATTTTACAAGTAATTAAATATTTGTTTAAATATAGGTATACTAATAGGAATACAAATAAATAACATTATTTATACTGTCCGTGATAACTGATTTATACTGTCCGGAACGTTAATGCAGTTTCTGATTTATTTTGTTTTAATGGAATTTTGTAAGATTTTTTTATTAGATTTTTAATTGATTGAAAACGTCACGTTTATATCTTTTTGACTACATTTGTTTGATAAATTGAGCAGAGAGTAATCTCTTTATGTTTCAGCCTTTTATCTGTGTTACTTCAATGGTTGAAATATTTCAAATCTCTCGATTTTATAAAACTGCGATTTCTATAAAATCATGATTGCTATAAATAAATTTTAATAAATAATTTAATATTTTTATGACATTCTAAAGGAAAAAAGATTTCGATTAAATTCGAAAAAAGTTTAACGTATAAACTTGATGTTTTTAATACTTTGAGGAAACTTCTGACTTTAGTTTTGAAATTAAAATTCATATTTTTCAAGTAAACTCTATTGTGATTGAAAAACTAAAAAACTAACTTTTTCCTGCTATCAAAAATATTACGATCCACGTTGCGATCACGCGCGAGGCGCATTTACACACAGTGCTGATATTGCGACGCAGTAACGTCAAACGGCTTCGTATGTGCGCATAATCGTCCGTAAACTTTGCAAGCGCTCGGTCATGATTCAAGCTGTACGGACGAACGCGCGTCTCGCGGGTGCCCCGAGTCGCTCGTCCGCGAAATAGCTTCGCGCTAGTGCGCAAACATCGTGCCTTCATTATTTTCGGAATTTCTGCGGCGCAGAATTCTGCAGCGACAAGCAGCTTCGATCTCTTTGATCTCTGACTTTCACACGCCGGACATTTTCCGCGAGGGCATTGCGAGTGCTAACAAATTATCGATTAGCTCTCTCTCTCTCTCTCTTTTCCAAGCTCGAGAAATTCATGTTCTCTGCCAAATGGTCCTCGAATTTTTATTCATTTTTCAATGTGATTCATATCGTTGTGAAAAACCAAACAGACAGGCAAGAATTTTAGGAAACCTTGCATGCGATATTTTACCTGTCTCTCTTACGATTGTGACATTCCGCATTGCGTCATTGTCTTCTTTTGTAAAGCGTTTTTACATGTTCTGCATTTCTCTAATAGTTTGTAACGAAAGATAGAAGTAAAACTGGTAAACTGCAGGAAAAAGACGAATTTGTTAAAGTATCTAAAAATTTAGGTAGATACAGATCTGAAAATTTAGATCATCCAAATAATTATGTAAAAAACTGAAGTATGATGAGCAGTGTTGCAAAAAATTTTGACACTGCAGTCGGTTTGAAAATGTACATAATTATTTTAATTTCCAACAAAATTTATTTTTACATCTAGCTGAGTTTTTACATACTTCTGCAAAACTATTCTTTCTGTATGAAAACGCGCGACTTTATTTTAAACTTTACCAATCAATGTTGAGACGTGAGTTTATTTACAGAATTAAAGCTCCGAAATATCGTACATTTTCTTATAAATCGTTCGTTTAATTATTAAAGTTTTACCGAAATAAGCTAAAGATATATATTAATAAATGTACATGTAAATAACGTGCAAGTTTTATCGTATTGTGTACGTAAATTTAGATGCTACCACGTAATCACTGCTTGCTCTGTCCTGTAGTTACAGGAAATATTCTCCCTTTGCACCGCATATAAATACCCGACGCTAATTAATGTTTGCATGAAAATATGCACACTTTTTCATTTTTATATAGCCACGTGCGAGAAATAAGCGAGAATGCGCGCTCATTGTTCTCCATTTAAACATAATCAATAATGCATTTAACTCTTTCTTGTAGTTATAATTTTTAACTTTGCTCGCAAATTCTGTTACAAGCCCCCAGGTATCAATCCATATTAAACTCGACTGCGACCGTTGTTTCTGGTTTACACATCCGTTTTCTGAACTGGAAAACCGATTCTCCACATGCTTTCTCCTCACTTCCTTCATTCGTCCCTTTTATCACCTCCACGTTCTCTGCGTATCATCCCCTTTCACTCTGCAGGGATTTCCTATGCGTGATTCTGTTTCGCCGTAAATTCGATTCACGTCGCGGTACACGGTATCATTATTGCATGCCGAAGCGCTTACGGTTATTTACGTTGCAAATGCTTAACGAACCAATTATATTATCCCTTTCCGTCTTCGACGATTCAGTAGATCTGCTTACTGATCACGTTGCAGCTTATGAACGTTATACATATCGTATCTGTATCGAGCAGTTAATTGACGTTAATCAATTTCGCCGCCTTTGTGCCGACTGTTATAGTTGCACATAATTCAGCAAAAATAACATTATATTCAAAATTATATTTATATACGAAAAAATATCGCGTCAGAGCGGATAAAAAATGGCGGATCTGTCTCTTTTCTTCTTTTACTATCCAAAAATATATGAAGCTGTCTGAACTGTATATTGAATGGACCATAAATAATCAGTCAAAAAACTAATTCACTTTGGTCAGACTCTTGTTATAGACTTTCTTAGTATTGTTAAACATACTTGGTACTAAAAACAAAATGTCGAGAATTTGATATACAATTATACGATATTCGTCACGATATTAATATTTTTTTTTTCTTAGATCTCTTAGATCTCTAATTGTATAATATAATCTGATACAATTAGATCTGTTTCTTTTCGCATACATGATGAGCCAGCAAAATTATTTTTCAGATGTGTATCTAGATAAATTTTTACATTCTTCAGCAAAATTGCTCTTTCAGTGTACAACTAATAACCTTTTAGTATGATGAATATTCAAATTACGCTACGCCATGTATCTAAAGTTAATGGTTGTTAAAGTCGTTCGGTGACGAGCGCGGGTGGCACGCGGTCGAGGACAAAGTGCGAGCGAGCATAGGAGCGTGGATGCGAATTCAGCGCGCGATCGCAACCGGTGGCGTTTTCCCCGCCATTGGTGGGCGCTCGGAACATGCGAGCGTGGAATTTATCGAAGGGCTTGCAAAACCGAACAGTCGGGCGAAGTTAATTACACGTTGATTTCGTGTAATCGAAAGTACGTCGTTGCCACCGCCACCGTGTGTCGCGCGCCGCAACAAAGCATCGGCGTCGTGCCGCGTGCGGATATGTAATATAATTCAGCACAACGAAATGCGCAGCTCGAACGTAAAGCGCGACTCCGACACCGAACTTAATTACTTAAGCTCACGTTTAAACTCCATGAATCCAATTACTTAAAACGGGCGCGCGCGAACCTTGTCGCTTGCCTCCCCAAAGATAACTCGGATTTCATGTTATCATCCCGTTTTCTCTCCTTCTCCCAAATGAGTTTTCGTAATAAAAAGTATGAAAAAGCTGAATTCAATCAATTATGTATAAATTAGCAATATTTAATTTAGGTAATGTAATGGATAGAGAACATATATTTGTATGCTTTTTTTCGAGCACGTGTTATTTTGGAGGTTGAAGAGCCAAGTGTCAGATATTTTTTTCAATTTGCGGTAGAATTATGAACCTTCATGGACTATTCGAACTATTTTTAATTCCTTCCTTGAGATCAGAATAGGAACAAATATTATATGAGATCGATAAAATTTTAAATTAAAGAAAAGAGTCTGATAATAGCTACCAAATGCCGAATGAAATAATTTCGATCAATAATCGATTAATAATTTTACTTTTTTAAATATTTAGTAATTATGATCAAACAGTTAGTTATATATTATTATATTTGATAATAAATATTTAGGAAAATAGAATTATTTTTATATATCATATTAATTGAACATTTGATTGAAATTATTTCACTCAATTTAATAGTTGTTGCTAGACTCTTCTTTCAGTACAATTATTAATTAGCTAAAAGCAAATTTGGTTAAACACATTAAAGCTATACACTGATATAATCTGTGTAAAAATAAAATGCAAATGCTTTGCACATATTTTTATGTCAATTTATGTTTGACAATTTTAATACGCATCAGTGCACACTGAGTTGCATCCAATTGAATTTGCTATATAAAATTTATAGAAGAAACTTTTTAGAGGAAGATTTATAGAGAAAAATTTTTAGAGTACGTACAGTTTAATTATATTATTGTTATTTGAGAATATGGAGAAAAATAGTGCTTTTAAATCTAACAAGTGAAAAAGTAAATTTATTTCTTAAAATTTTTTAAATAAAAATTTGGTTCTTGTTTCCAGTCTATCAATCTACAATTTCATAAAAAATGCACGTTGGGAAAGGATTCATCAAAGAGGCGTATCGAAACGACTCCGGCTCTGATTAACACTTTCACTACTGTTTGGTGTTTGCACAACGACCGTTTGTATCATCGGTGATACGTTGATGGTGAAAGTGTTAACATTGCCACGTTTCCATTGCCAGATAATATTATTCGAAACGATCGACAGATAAAACGTGACATCGAGCTATGCACTACGAGCGCATACATGATGCAATCACTGTTTGATGTACAATGGACAAACAGACTGTATATGTCGATTGTAGGAATACGAAAACTGGGGGAGGGTTAAACCTGGATGTTTTGTTAATCTTTAAGTTAAAGAGTTAAAAATTTTAGAAGAAACTCTCTTTAATTAATATATTAAAACTACAACTGTATTGAGCTTTTACCGAAAATTGTTTTTCTTCATTTATTATGACGAATATTGTATTATAATTTTAATATGTTAAATTCTGTGTATAACTAAAATATATACATATTTAAAGATGTAGCTGTTTATTTTGTTTATGGTTACACATAATTTTAATATAAATCGTATTGCGTATCATTAAAAATTTATGCAAGATAATTATAATAAATGGTAATTCATGTTTTATTTTAATCACATATGTTAATAATAGTTAATTTTGTTTCTACATATAATTACATAATTATGTAACATATTCATAAATGAATAATAATATTAAAGCGTAAAGTTTACCGATTACTTTTATCTTTTAATTTAAACATCATTTATGGTATTTTATTTTCAAAAAAATGTTTCAAAAAGTTAGGATTAAATATTTATTATACATAATCTACGAAAATAATATAAAATAATATTAAATATCTGCTCCGTTTTTAATTTAAAAAATATTTATCTATATAGACAATTTCTATTTATAGAAATCTGAAAAAGGAATTTATTAAAAATTATTTCTTTCTTAATCTCTCGATTCTCGATTGATAAAATAATCGATACATTTTCCTAGAAAAATATTTTATTCATATTTTATTTATAAAATAAATATTTGTAAAAGTACTGTTTAATTTTATTGAAAAATACCGAAATAAAGCTGAATTTTCGTGCGACGCGACCTTTTTAGCAGATACGGCACAAAACTGCCACATCGGCGACCTAATCGAAGTTAATTACATATTGATTTTA
The DNA here is from genome assembly GCF_001594065.2 of Cyphomyrmex costatus. NCBI lineage: Eukaryota > Metazoa > Arthropoda > Insecta > Hymenoptera > Formicidae > Cyphomyrmex > Cyphomyrmex costatus. Next base: position 1,687,204 of record NW_017280255.1, on the reverse strand, counting down.
CATGGGCGGGAGCGCACGTATATGTGCCACGATCGCGAAGCATGTCTCTTTGAAACTGCACACGTATCGTAGCAACACGTTATATTCGGTTTATTTGAAATAAATTCATATGCGCTGGAGACCAATGTGATGTTTTACGTTTTGAAAACTTACGATGCATAAACGGTAATGATAAACCGCAAATAACTGTAATATATATAATGATTTCGCTGTTTATTAATATTTTCGTAAAACCAGAGAATAGATATTTCTGATGAATTCATAAACTATATATCGATAATGAAATATTCATAAAAGAATTGTATGTAATTGATTTTGCCAAATTTCATTAAATATCAAATAAAGAGTTTATTCACTTTTAACAAAATACAATTTTAATGCTTGAAATAATTTTAATAGAAACTAATAATCAGCTGAAATTCATAATAAACATAATTAATTTAAAATAAACACACATTTCATATAAAGCAAATTACAATTATTTGCTTAAAATTAAAACTTAGCGCTGATTTAAACGTATCGCCTATTTTGAATTATGTGAAACATAATAAATTATTTTTAAAATATGTGCTATCAATTTGTTGTCTAATTACTCCACTTAAACTTTAATTAGGAATTTCTTATTTTATTCGATATTATATCAATAAAATAATATTCAGCGTTCATTACTCTAAAGAAATTTACTTTCACTTACTGAAAATAATCATATTTTATGTTTTTTACAGTGCTTACAAAAAATGAAATGATTTAACTATGTTCTTGCATAAAAGAATCTCTTTTTATGAATTTACATTTCTGCTACCGCTATCCTCAGTTAAGCCTAAGTTACATCGATAATCAGAGCTAACTGATTCTGGGTCAACTGCAACCCAGTTTTTCCATCAATTTATAGTACCATCTGATCATGTGATCTAGATAGCGGAACAAAAGCGAATTAACTAGGGTTAACGTTAATCAACCTTGGTGTTCCAAAAGGGCTTAAGAGCCAAATTCAATCCAGATTGCCGCGTAACTGTCACATATAATGTGCTTTAGTGCGGGATTAATTTGAACAACTAACTTTTTAGTCACACTATTATTAGACTAATGAGAATTATTTTAGAACGTTGCACACATGTTTACTGGCTTAATAATTAAGCACTCATAAATTTTTAATATATTTCATAAATAAGAAAAAATTCGTTGAATATAAAATATTTGTTAAATAAAAAAGTTAGAGTGGTCGTCATTATGGGGCATTTTGTGCCACTTTGAGGAATAATGAGTTGATAAAGATAATTGTCTGATAATATATTTAAAAAATAAAAGAATATATATTCATCAAATTTTGATTAAAGCGTTTAAACGTTTATCTCTTATTTATAATAATTAATACTGTCTATAAATGCTTTAATTAATAAAAATTTAAACAAAACTGGAAACTTAACTTTTTGTACATAATAAAAATTAAACGCCAAGCAATGCTAGATTAAACGAAAAGCAGTAGTCTCCGTTTTCGCGATATTTTATGCTTTCATAGACGTGTCCATACGGGTTTTGGTTACTGAAATATTTGCATGTTCCAACTTGCCTCTTATGCTTAACTAGCGTCGCTTTACCTTATGTGAAAACTCACACATCGTCAATTCCCATGTAACAAGCTGACAAGTATTTGCCGTCATTTTGACGTCAAAACGTCATCAAAGACATCATTTTGGCATTAAAATTACGACAATTAGCATCATCCTACTAACTGGTTGCTGTAATCCGCAGTTTGACATTGTAAGCATATCACGGAATTTTCAATCTCGAGAAACGGCATGCGACGTTTATGAAAGCTCGCAGAAATTACGAGCCATTTGGCGGCCTGGCGAAACGTCGCGGTAAAGCGTTCCTGTTTGAACTCTATAACGAGAGAGACGTCGGTTCTCTCTCCGGCAAACACGGAGATGATCTCGGGTAGACCGGGCTTATAAACGCGGCTTCAGCTAAGCCAATTAGCAGAGCGAGAACACATAGGCGAATCACTTGGCTTTCACGATAGAAGCATGCGACGGCCTTGTGGGGGACGCGCGCCGCCGTGATGGATACGCGTAGGAATGCTTTGGAGGTTTTTATAACGTAGCAGCATTTCAACTTTATTTCCAATCAAATTATCTACGATTCTCTTTTCTAGCTGGTAATACAGTAGAACTCCACACAATTCAATTTGAATAGGATCGGGACTATATATATATATATATATATATATATGAACAAAAATTGAAACTGTATTCAATATCATAAGACTAAAAAAAAGAGAGTAATAAATAATGTAAAAATTATCGGATAGAGCATCAATATTTTTGTGGTCATAATTATTATAAAAAGATAAAGAAAGTCATAGGGAAAAAGAATTTGAAGTTAAGTTATATCGCAGTTGTATGCACTGTCAAGATTTAGAGTCCGATTAAAGTCACTTGGCTGCTAGCTGACGTCGATGGCGCAAAGCAGACTGGTGCATTATTCTTACTGCTCATTCCTACCGTGTTGCGGCTTCCCTAACGGCGCTATACGGTACCTCCGTCGTTTCCCGGCACAGAGTACACGTAGGTACATACATCTCTCACCTCCTCTACCTTCCACCTTCCGTTACAACCAACGCTACCATTTTACTTTGCGACATTTGGCTCGACCGTAGGGATGCAGCCAGCGGTATTTTGACAGTATCGATGCTTTACACGTGACATTATCATTTTAGTTGAACAGAAATGCTCTCGCGTTGAGAATAGCGATACTTCCATTCATTCCATTCTAGATATAAATAGCATCGGAGCAGTCACCACTTCCTTCGGAGTGTTTTATCGGTATTTTGCGATGCCACAGAGTGTTGTCAGTGATATTCATCAAGAAATGTTTTTACGGTAATTAATGGAAATTTAGAGTGTGTCAATATTTTCTGTTTAATACTACAAAAATATCAAGCTTTTAGCTAACGTCGCAGAAATAAGACGTAAATCCTATATGTTCAAGAATCGAATTAATTTACAACCTGATAAGCGTATCTTATAATTCTAACTTGAAAAGAAAGATCGCCAACGAATGTTTGTCGATATTTGCTCATTCAAGTAATATGCGAAGTGGATAGTTAGATGTTCATCGTGCTATATGATAATTTTTCACGCATACAAAACACGTGCCGATTTCTTCTCTTTTATATTTTTTTTAGACATTACTAAAGCGATTTATGACATCGCTTTGTCAACATTTTATTGCTAATGTAATCCATGTAATTACTTATGTAAAGTTAAAAAATAATACGCTTGATTCACTGAGAAAAATGTTTGATATTAGTGATTATAATCACATTTATTTTTATAATTGTTACTGCTGTAATGTTAATACCAATAATAATTACATCTATAGTTCTGTATACTAAAAAATATATATGTATTATACACACAACTATAAAGTCTTCTTCATTCATGCGAATCAAATTTAAAAATACATGTAAAATATCTAGACAAAAAGTCACAGAAATACATGGATTTATTATCAATTATCCCCGTCGTTCTTCATTTCATCGATCGACGCAATGCCTCTCAATGACGCTGATCGATAATAACATCCAACGGTTATCGTACGATAGGTCGAAACGCCACTGGCAGTATCCTTGACGCTTGTTATGTTAAAGCTCTCGATATCTTGCCGCCGATTAGAATCACAGACGTCATTTAAGTGTCACCTGGCGAATTGGGAATTTACACGTGTCGTTGCTCCGCGACGATCATCACGTCCGTCGCGGTGGCCTTCAGATTCCCCGGTGAAAGCTCACAGCTCGACACGTGTCGGTATTAACCCCTAGTAACCTGGGAAGGTTTACGCTATGTGCGTGCGTCTCGCGGTGAAAATGATTTCCTTCCTGGCGCGGAATTTTACACGGAATGCCATCTTATAACTTTATCTACTTCCCCCATCGAATTCAATTGCACAAATGCTCAGGAAGACGAAGATTTATCGTACAGAGTTTGATAGTACACGGAAATGTTACTTGATGTCGATCAATATAGAGAAGTTTCTTATTTCTTCTTCTCATAAATAAAGCATGACTTGACATCTTTGGCTAGAAAATTCGATAATTTTGAAATTATTTTAATGACAATATTTGAAAGAGGTGTGAATTTTACGTATAATAACGTTCTTGAATGTATTTCGTGAGAGAAGCATTAGGCTTTAATATATTCTTTCTTCTGTTTTCATTTTGAATCTTTAAAAATGATCTTGAAATTTGCAGACAATTTTTTCCAGAGCAAAAATTGGAGATCAGCAAGGTCAATTTGTGTAGCGTCCTCATCCGATTTAGTTAAGGAAGAAGCTAAAGATGGACGGCCGTACTTTTGTTATGGGTTAAAATAACACATGCTTCGTGACGCATGTTGCTTCGTCCTCTCGTGCGAAAAGTTGTCTTCAGCCGCGCTCCAGTTTCGCGAGACGAACGCTGATACGACGCGCCTTCTCGCCCCATGATTCATGGTCGCCCACGTTCGCTCGTTCGCGACTTAACACCCATTTCGAATGCACCTTTCATCCGCGGTTTTACTCTGCCGCAAGTGGCGAGGCTCTCGCAGTACGTTAATTAACTCCACGATAACCGGGTTAAGAATATCTCGAACTTTTTCTTCTTCAAACTATTTTCTTCCCAGAAACGCAGGCAATAACTCCGTAGTGTACTATTAATCTCTTTCTTTTTCTCACTTCTCAGACTTTTTAAAACTTTTATCTCGTATGCGTCACAATACGTAATACTTAGCATTAGAAAACATAAACTTTGAGATATATACTTATTAAAATGAAAGTCTTTTTTATCGTTAACTAACAATAAGTGTTACAGTTCTCAAGAATGCACAGAATTACTTGGTATTGGAGTTAGAAAATGCAAGGCTGAAAGATAAAATATCTATGTCTATGTTATTATTTATTTAATACGTCTTGCTGATTGTGAGACGCGATATTAGCTTTACTGTGACTATCTATTATTACAAATGTTATACATCTTGTCATATTGCGGATAAGAAAGTGTTTAATGCTGTAGATACTTGATGTTTTCTTCCGAGTTACGATGTTCATTTTACTGTATATCTCGTTTTACTCTACATTCAACGCGACCTTATTTACGTAACTATACAGGGTCACATGAAAAATGGAGCACTACAGTGATGAAAAATGACCCAGCGATTTTCTGAGCTTAAGACGTATCTCAGGAAAACTCGAAGTTCTAAGTATGATCTTTTAGATACGCTCAAAGAGACCGAGTCACTGATCAACATCGTAATCTGATTTCGTAACATTCATTATCAGTAATAGTGAAGCTTTTTATATTTGTGTATACTTATTAGAAAGTGGATGTTAAATCCGAGAATATATAATCACGTGAGGTGTTTTTATATTTTTCCACGGAAAAAATATGAATTATTGTAATATTGTTTTAATTTATTCTTTACGAATCTATAAATATGCAATTTGATCGAAAACTTCCGTAATAATTGAAAAATATATTAATTAAAATCTTTATTTTTTTAGAAATATTGTTATAATAAGCTATTTAATGGTGCGATTCCGTTTATTATTTGTTTAGTTTTTATTTATTTTTTTCAGAAAATTGTGATGAAATCCTTATATAATATTCTCAAATACTAATAAATCAAAGAACAATCAATAAAATACAATATGTTGTTAATAATAGTGATTTTAATTGAAATATAAAAATATCCTAAATAATTGTTAATTTCAAAAAGAATCAAATTAATAATATCTAGGTTAAGAATGATTCCTCAAATAACGAAATTAATGAAATTTCTCAAATATATGATATGTGTGTTAATTTTCGCATTAATTATTTCTTATTTATATCTTATTTGATAAGTGTTGACTTATTTTTTTATTATATATTGTGCGGAAGAAATTCATTATTTTGATAACATCGACTTTTACAATTGTACAGAGATACAGATAATTCTAAAAGACCAATAGATAATAGTCGCTTTGGTGGCTGCTTGCAATTACTAACTTGGAATAATAAGCGCAGCCTGTAAAACTCTGCCGTTCCTTAATTGAGAAGCTCCTACAGGAAATGTGACCGCCACTATCATCTCGACCTGATATCCGAATAGCTCGCGGTCACACCATCATACCCGTTCTCGGAAATCACGCTCACGACCTGCATTTCGCGTAGATTTATCGCGTCGCGAGAGTAATCTGTAAGCGAGCCATTGTATCGCGCGTGTATATTTTGCAACTATCCGTCACTCCGCGGAAAGCCACGTCGACGCTCATCCGTTAAGCCAGGTTTAGACTTGACACTTATCGCCTGATATTGCTATCGTGCGTCGCGTGTTACCGGGATGCGACAAAAGAATATCCGTTGCGCGCGCGAGGGGCAGAAGAGGGACGGACGTCAGCACAGTGCTATGCACCGCTGCATGCAGAGAACAGACTTCCGGCGACGCGGTGGTGCAGCGCAGTATAAAGTGACGAATTCGCGACGTCGTCTATCGCCTGCGGAACGTTTTTGTACATCCGTGAGTTAAGTTCAGTGTTGCCAATAAAAATTTCTGCAAGAAGCAATCAAGATGCCTTTGACGACAATTACAATTTATCATTATTTGTCAAATGATTATAATATCACAAATCTATAACGCTATCATTCAGCTATAATCTATGAATAATTTATCATTCGAGCAAGTTACTAATTACTTCGCCGATAAAAAATTAAAACTGACAATTAATTAATTATTTTCGATTAACTTTAACTCTATATAATTCTTAGAATTGGAGAATTTTTGTACCAAGAAAAGCTCTCGATTGAATGTATAAATTAAAACTCGATGTTTGAGATTTACTCTCCGAGAGTGAGTTGGGTAAATGGAAGGATGTAAATCGGTCGAGTATTGAGTTTTTATTTTCTGTAAAAAAAAAAGCTGTTCTGATAATAAAACTTTGTAAAGCGGAAAAACGTACAGGATGATCCTCTAGAATAGAAATCAATCTATAGAGTTTTTACTGTTTCTACAAGCGACTTTCAGTAGTAAAATTTCCAAATGTACACTGTAGATCTTCCTCTCTCTTATACACACATATATATATATATATATATACACACACATTTAATATCAGCATACAATTTATCTGGAAATCTCCAGTGTATCGTAAAATGTGCGAAATCTATCCTAGTATTATTTTGTATCTTGTTCGATTACGTGCGTAGGTATTACCTGAGTTTAGATTAAATTTTTAAACTTGAAATTAATTTCGACGCAATTATTGATTAATGCTTGAAAGTTTAGCATCAAATATTTCAATAATTAACTTTGTTATGTAGATCACGGAACTTTAATTTGCCAGAGCTGCTTAGATTTCAATGTTTCCAAATAGACCTCTAATTATAGGCCATCATTATGAGAAGCGAAAAACATTTCCGTGTTATTATTTTAAGTATAACAATTTATTGTTATACTTAATTTAAGCACTTATTTTAAGTATAACAATTTGTGAAACAGATTTTGTTTTACGCTATGAGCGGAATGTAAAGAAGGTATCTAATATAAAACGTGCCATGTGATAAAGTGCACATCAAAATATTTCTACACCAAAGCATATATGAACAGCGTATATGAGAGCTCCGTAAAAGAAACTTCATTGAGGATTGGTATGTTCGAAGAGCGACGTCGACGATCTCGAGAGCATCTTGTCTTGCGAAGAGAACACGCGAGATAGCACACGCTTTACTTGATCTAAACGATTTGTACTATCGAACGACGTGACATTGAGAGCGACGAGAGGAACGTCTCGAAAGCGACGATGCGTCTTGAAATTGATGAACGAGCGAGGTGCTCCTATACTAAAGCATTTGACACACCGTTGGTTCCGGCGTTAATACAACACGTAGATACAGTCGGCACGATCAACCAAGTAGATGAGTACTAAATGCGCCGAACGGTGAAAATAGAGCGCGAACAAGCTGGCCTAGTAACGGTAGACGGCAAATCTTACCTTGGTGGTGTCGAAGACTCGTATATTCTGACCGCACATTTAGCACCGCATATAATTTTCCACGATAAGTCTTCTAAGTCGCGTTGAGAGGATCTTCGAACAATTCGTCTTTGTTTCTATGTAATCAAAATTTCCTATTCTATGAAGATATCCAAGATTTCTTTGAGAATCATTACCTATATTGAGAATCAATTCTATTAATACGTAAATAATTCTTTGCATTAATAGAACGCTTTTTTAGATATATATATTTTAAAACTTAAAATGTCTCCTCTTTATTTCTGTTTTTGAATGGAAAAAATTAGATTTTGTAAATTATTAAAAAATATTAGATTTTAGTAAATTATATATCGTTAATTTTTTTTTCTGAAGAAAATATAGAAATACAGTTATTAAACACGAAATGTGTAGCTCTTTAATATTGTTATGTAAATAAAATTATTGTTATTTCTAATAACGAGGTAAAATCTTAACTGAAAATATCTATCATTTGATCAAATGGAGTATTCAATATCTCTACATATATTTTATCTTTTAGCTCATAAATTTTACGAAAAGATACTCTAGACATTATCTATAATTATATGGTTGTTAAATGAAAAATATGTGACAATAAAAAATTCAGTTAGAGTAAAAAAATTAAAGTTGTTTATTTTATAACTAAAAATAAAAAATTTTAATCTTCTCTTCTCGTTTATGTCGCCATCTATTTAATTATCCGCGTCAAAAAACGGCATCTCTCACTTTAATCTCAAATTATCCTAATAGTTTATCTTGACAATGAATCCATCGCCAATTTCCGCACTCTATTGATTACTTATTGAGACTTGAGCTGTGATAATTAATAGGTCACAATCGAGAATTGATTGCGAGTTGGAATCTATAACTAGATTTTTACCCGTTTACAAAAATAACATGTTTTTCAGTTTAGTTACACCAGTTACGGGATAAGTGAAACGTAGTCGACGACTCTTACGAGAAGCTGTAAATCGTGCCCGATTTTTAACTTTATCGTCGATATGACCAGTCGAATGTTTTTACGAGCATAAGAGCTTTTATTTTCTAAATGAAACTCACGGAAATGACAACAAGGTATTCAACTTAGAGAATATTTCGCTCTGCTGAATCGTAATCATGTATTGCACACACACACACGCACCGCACACGCACACGCACATGTATCGTTACATACCGTAAAAGAGCTCGAGGAAAGATCGACAAGAATCTTGATAGTCAGAGCTTTTTTGATCACGCGTTACACAGAGGGTGCGCTTGATTTACCGTATAAATCCGATGTAAACTGAATTATTTTACGACTACGAAACCGTTTGCTTTTCGAATGCGATCACACACGACTTGACACAAATATGATCTGTTTCTTTCACGGAAGTAAATGTTCATCTTAAGTACATCCATGATTAAATATCGATAAAAACATGTTGAGATTGCAACGATTGTAGTTGGTGTAAAACGGTATCTACACATTTTCTTCAAAAATATATGATTTAACTAAAGAACTAATGGAAAAGAAATTAGAAGCGTTTAAAGGCAGTATGAGTCTGAAGAATAATATTGTATTTATTTTAAAAATTATAAGATAAAAATTGTACAAGTCGTATAAATTACGATATCATAAACGGCTAAATATAATTCTAATATAGATTGTTAAATTATGAAAAAGGAGCAATTTTATTATTTTAACTTCCATGTATGTCAAAATGTAAATCAATCCATTGCTGTATTGTTGTGTGTTCACGTGTATGGTTCTAGAAATTCTTTGTTTAATATTGTTAACCAATCCATTTCTGTGGTTAATTTCAAAGTAAACATCATCTATGTTAAGGTATGCATTTAGTAAATAATAAACTTGAAAATTAAATTGGAGTTTCAAATTTAATTTTCTTGATTAATTATTGTCTAACTTTATTGTTTCAATCAAATTAATGATACATTGGATAGAAGCAGTGGCGACCTATAGAAATGATTAAAAATAATTCAAATTTTGGAGCATTATGGATTTAACAGTGTATATCTAAATTTAGGTATTAGTTTTTAAAAATGCTAACCTTCTTTTATTAAAATTAATTGAAGTTTAAATTAAAACTAGATCTTTATTTTTCTCTCGCTCCTCTTCTCTTTTAATATTAACGTATTTAAAAAATAATTTTAACTGTACTTTTTATGAAAATAAAAGAGGACACACAGCAGTCAATATATTACTTCAAAGTCACTTTAAATGAACTCTTGGGTTTCGCAATTACATTTATTATACATACGCTATTTTCCACCGCTTTTCTATCGATCCATGTAAGTTAGGAACATGAAACTTTAGAAAATATTGTGCTCAATCACGAGAAGATACAGGAGTGAAAGTACTATAACAACGAGTACCTTTAAGAATACTTCCGCAGCGATCGAGATTTCTTTCGATAACGTTCATCGAACAGCAAATAGAGATTAACCGCGGGTTAATTATGATCGATCGAGCTCGGCGCGGCCGTTAGTTTCTTTTCGGCTCTTAAACGCGCTCGAACAAGCTGACCCAGTAACGGCATAAACCGTACGGTAGTGTCCCGGCTTGCAATTCTCCGCGGGTCGATAGTTACTTCTTGACGGCTTTTCTCTCGTTAACTGCTTGAACTTACCGGTGGTAATCACGATGATTGCAAGGAAGGTAGTCCCCTTTGAAACACGAAAAGACCATATCGGAGCGCGGATTGTTATTTCCAAGTGTCACTTTACTCGGGGATCGTCCCTACATAAGAGAGGGATGAAGAGAAAGAAATCATCATTGTCTTACTTGCCGAAACTCGGTGATGGAAACTTCGCGATTAATCTTTTAATAACGTCGCCCTGAGTGAATTCGGGGCGAGCTACTTTTCTGCACTTTGTTCGCTCGTCTCTTAGACATTCGGAAGTGATGTAATAATTAATAAGGAGGATAGAGAACGGAATTTCGTCCAAAACTAAGAGATGATAAAAAATGTCTTGTGTACACTTGTAGTTTAAATGTTTCATTTATATGTGAAAAAATAATAGCGCATTACAATTGAAATATATATTGTTCTAGAAAATATATCTAATTATAATGAATAGTGTATAACTGTTATTAACTGTTTGTATCAAGCTTATTTTCATGATTTAAAACTTTACTTCAAACTAAAATATTTAACGATATACAAACAATTTCGTTTAAAATTTTATTTGTAAAATTTTATCATTAATTGTGAGATTGCATAACATCTCTTATATTATATCGCAGCGTAAACAGTTGATTGAACGATCGTTGAAAATTCACAATTTTGTATCATTTATTTATATCTTAAACGTACATTCGATAGTTATTTCAATTCGTTGCGATACGTTTCTGTAACATGCTATATTAAAAAATTGCTTGGAAATCGTTATGAATATTTTATAATTCTGTCCACATACGAAATATCCAGAGAACGATTTATCTTTCACCGTTTTTAATTAAAACGATGTAACGATTAAGCAGATGTATTCAATTATATCGAACGATATTACCAAGAGTGAAGAATCCCTTCATCGCTTTTATTTATCATGGATTCGATGAAAATCCTACGAGAAATAAAATTTCTGTCATACTTTACTCACTGTACGATGACATATCTATGTTCACTGAATACTTTGAATAAAATATGACGCGTATGAGACAGGCGATTTTCTCCCGTGTGAAATGAGCGGACTGCATCTCATTGCGAGTAGATTTAGCGAAAACGAAATATGTCCGCGTGAAAACATGGCGTGGCATGGCGTGGCGTAGCATGGCTTGGCCTGGCCTACTAACGGCACAAATCCCTCGCGATGACGACAGTCATGTGTCCTCCTGTCGTGCTGTTCATTATTATACTTATTCGTATGACCACTAAACCCCTGCTTCCATTTTATTATCAACATTTTTAATTGTCATTTCATTTTGCGCGATACGATCTTGTATCGCTAAATCTTCAAGGATGACTACGGGGTTCGTAGATCGACTAATAGTACAGTGCGCATTAAAAGAGTCACGCACTCCCTAATAATTCGAGATTAATTACTTGGCAAATATAAAACTTCTTTTTTTTGCGAGACACTATATTCGTATATTAAGCTAAATTATATTTAATATTAATTATTATTCATATCAAAATTATTAACAGCTTTTTAAGATGTTTATTTGTATTAGTGATATTAAATTGCTTGTTAATTTAATTTGTGATATTTAGGACTGTGTCTTCAAGACCGACAAATAATCGGCGCACAATTTGCTTGAATTGGAAATTGTAAATTCACAAGAAATATTATGTTATTAGATATGAAAAACCGTTTTGACTGAGTATGGCATTTTTTATTCATGTGTAATTAAATATTAATCTTATAAAAAAAATGTCAAAAAAGAAGCTGTTTAATATAAAATTTATACCAAACAGCATAATAATGTTTTTCATTTATTCATTAATTAGCATAATAATGTTTTTGTTCGATAATATTCAACATATATATTTGGCATTTGAAAGTTTTTTTTAAAAAAGAATATAATTTCTATAAATAATCCAGTTCTCTAGTAATGAAACTACACAAAATTTCGCCAGATTAATGGATTAAAGAACTTTTATATTTATGTATAAATTTTAATATAAAACTACTTAAAAAATTAATCTAATAAGTTACCTATGCTTTTTTGAACCAAACACTATGAATGTTGATGTGATAAATACTTTATTTATTTACTTGACAAACGTTTCGATCCATGCAACATTCAATGTTTGATGCTCAAAAAGGCATCTTATCACATTAGATTTATCTCAACTCAGCTTTGACAGATTATTAATTTATATTATTGTACTTAAAAAGACTTTTAAATCTTTTATCTGCTTGAATATTCTTAATAGTTTTATGTCATTTTGTTATTTGGAAGTTAAACATTTATGGCATCGCTGTGTTAACAAGTGAAACATTGCACTTTTTAATCACTAATGAGTGACACACGTTGATCGACTAAAACAAACGTTTTTGTCTCTTGATCCGATAGTAATGAAAAAACAATCGTGTTGCGGATTTTCATGACACGCCGAAACAAGTATCGAAGAATGAATTAAAAAAAAATTGAATTGATCGATCGATCATTCATGGTTTGCAGCACGGACAATCGTACGCTCGATCCGTAACTTCATCTCGTCGCATCGGTAAGTTTAGCGAGAACAAAATCCGCAGAGCGTGAAAACAGAACGTGAAGTTGTTGACCTACTAACGGCACAAATCCCCCGTCGGTGTCACGTGCTCCGGCACGCATTTCGATTGTTTGCATTCCGTTTGATTTATTTCCCTTTTGACCGCTACAATCGCATTGATCTTTTTGGCGAGTTTGAGATTCACGTCCGGCATTTAACGGATAGAATTGTCTGTTAAATGCCGGAATAAATCATTTGACGTCGAGTTCTGTCTTACACGAGCCGGACACCGTCCTTCAAAATACACGCACGTGCGTTGTATGATTTTTTTTTATCAGTTTGGAGAATTTAAGCAATAATATATCACCTCTTTTCTTCTTTATTTCATTTAGTAATGAAAATTCTCTTTTACGTATTTCCTAAAAATTACTGTGTATTTTATATTTTAAAACTTAATTGTTACAGATACCTATACGTGAAATAATAAGCAAATTCGCAATACTTATCTTTCTAATCTTATGTTTCTAAATAAATATATATATTCCGTTCAATAATATTAAGATAGGATATCAGGATTATGTAAAGATGATAATTCTTTCTTTCTGCGAAATAATTGATATTCTTTTTTAGTAATCGCAAAATTTATATGTAAATGTTGAAATAATTCTAAAAAAGTTAGATATCTATTGACGTAGATAATTAAAAAATTTTACACATCTTTTTCGCGCAGTGAATAAAGCAGATCTTATCTCATCCCTCCATAAATGACGGGATGAGATTGATGAGTGGTCCTCAGTTTCTGGCAGGATGACTAACTAATCTGTATCAACGTCAGAAGACCACATAAACGTTCTACAATCGACTGTATACATAATCGTGGCGATTTATAACGTTCAGCCCGAGGGAACCATCGTTTATCATGGATCAACGAGAAATGGAGCATGGGCCATACACATTGAAACAAGCCGATCACGCATCCAGCTTAATCCGTGATCGTTTTACGTCACAACGAGTCGTGTCGACTGTTCGCACCTGAGCGCCGCGCCGTGCCTTCACGAATACGTCATTATAGATTATTATCGCTAAATGAAAGATGCGTACATCTGATAAAAGGCAGAAAGTTGATTCCACAGTTTGCAAAAAGAGTAAAAACGTATCGCGCGCGCTGTTTTATGAAAAGTCTTCGTTTAACTATTGAAAACTACTAGTCTCTCGACCTGTTTCTGTCTTGAAATAATCTGCGGATTCATAGAGAAGAGATTTCTCGCGAAATTGCCGCGTGTCGAGGAAATGGTGAGCAAAACGCATTCATATCGCGAATGGATTGATTCGTGCCACAGGCGACAAAGCGGGCGAACGCATTTTGCCTCGCAGATTTGGCGCAAGCGAGTGAACGAACGTCGAGATGCGAAAATGGAACACACTGTGACGAGAAGTCACTGGCCTACTAACGGCACAAAATCCTCCTTTAGTGTCAACGTGTCTGCGTGACGAGCGTTTAATCCGTCCGTGCAATATCCACCGTTTATGATGATATCTATCCGTCCACCGTTTACTCGCGAAAGATCGCGAGTGCAGTCTTCAATGACAATCTCTGTGCTGGGAAAAGAAAAAACGCGCTCTCTACGGTTGAATTAAGCGATGTAAATTACACCGATTTACAGTGCGACATATGAACATTAATACAGATAATCGCAATTGTTGCTCGATTATCGCAACCGATACAAATTAATTAGAAGCTGCAATACTTTGAAATTCAAATTAGGACTGATTCCTTCACTGAGAAAAATATTTGGTTGAAAATAGACGAATCAGACAGAAGATTTTGATATCAATCAAAATTCCAATTGTCTAGTTAACTAGAATTCTAGTAGATTTAACCACAACATTCTGATTCGTTCATTTTTAACCAGAATTTCAATTAATCCAATTACTCATTTGTCTTAGTGAATTAATTAGGATCAGTTCTCAAACATTTCGCAATTTTTATTTACAATTTAAAGAAACTTTCTGTTTTTCAAACATTGTGTTTCTGTGTCTTATTTAAAATGTAGTTGAAGCTGATTAATATTTATGTTGTGAACGGTTCACATAAAATAAAAACTTTGATCACATGACAGGTTTATTAAAGATAGGCGAAAAATATTGTACGTATCAAGAGCAGAATTGGAAAAACATCCTGCATTATTGGCACAATGGGCGCAACGAGAAAAATCGATGCATACGGGAAATTGAATTTAGTAGATCTGACAGAGCGGAGCGTTGTATCTCTCGCGGAGAACGAACAAACATAATTAATTTCTTGAGTGTCTTCATCCTGGTACTGCGCAACTGCATAACGAAGTTTAATTGTGTTGCCCGACAGTGGGCTCGGAATAAAGCTATAATCGTACGGACAGCACGGCTTAAACTGCACCGAACTCGTGAATAATGAGAATGCATTTCGGGCGGCCTTTCTCCATACAAAAGCACCCGTGCATCACTCCGTGCCGAAACTGAGAGATAGTTGACTTCTAAAGTTTCGCTTCGAGAGAAAACAATGTGATAGCATTTTGTGCCAAAAGAGTAATTTGCAGCGCAATAATCCATAAGCCGTAATCTACTGAATGAATTAAAATACACGTAAAATTAAGCAAAGTATAAAGCTTTGTTATATTTGAAAAGTTTAATTTGTGAGAGTTTAATTGCTTATTTTTCGGTCACTTATAACTCAAGAGAATTGTTTCACTTTTTAAGACTGAACACCTTTTTCTCCTGTATCTTAACTGAAAGATTAAAATATCGACGTCTTTTGTTTTTAATTTGTCTTATTATGCATCGATAAACAATTGAAAAAGTCATGAAATAAAATAATAGCCAGCGGCATGAATTTAATTATTACTTATCTAGTTTAAGACTACATTCTAAAACATCTTCGATGAAAATTTTACTCAATTGTACAATATAGTACAAGTTACTTGTATTACATATTTCGAGTAAAAACTTTCTCGGAGAAGACATTTTGGAATTTAGCTTAAGTAGGAAAGATGGCGAAAAAGATAATACCTAATTTGAAGAGAAGAGATTTCGGTACTAGGAAGTAGAAGATCGAGAGAGCTTATATAATAACCCCGAATTCTGTGCAGGTCAACGAACGGCAATCGCCTGTCCGATCATCATGCGATATCCCTCTAAAAAAGAAAGAAAGAAAAAAATCGCATCATTTTATCTGATGATACAGACTTTGCTCAGCTCTCGTGCGAAGATATAGCAGCGACGAGTTGCGGCACTTCCTGGTTTCGGTACGTGACCCGGTCGATTGGTGGAATATCCTGGCAGATGACTGACGTCATTGCCACGGACGAGGTGAACGACTTTCGTCGGTTCCGCTCGTGCCGCTCATCGCTAATCTTGTTTTTCCTTCAGCGTCCCACGCGATGGTGAGGAGCCGTGATTGTCGATGGGCTTTTCAAATCCTTCATCTTGGGTCCTACACACGCACGTCGCGATCATTACCGATAGAACTTTGAATCGCGTTCAAATTCTTGATTACTCTAAAAATGTCCGAAAAATTCGTAGAGTTTCTCAAAAATCTGGCGCTCCTTGCGCACTGATGACACATGTTCAACAATCAATGGGATTATTTTAATAATGTGCATGGGTGTATTCTTAATCAGTATTGTAATTAGCATATAACTGTGATCATACAATAAGCATATGCTTATTGTAGAAAGTAGGTTGTCTACAATGTCATTCTGATAGAAAGTTTTCGCAAAGTTATAGAGGATTCAATCTTGAGATCAAAAATAGAAATAAATTTGATATAAGAAATGTACGTGAAAATGGAAAATGTCTAGTATTTTAAGCATTAAAATTAAAAAATGGTAAATTTTTTATTTATTTAGGGAATTTTATAACAATATTTGTTATTTAGAAATTTTACGGAGAAATTATACAAAGTGATAAATATTGAAAATAAATACGCAAACGTAAAAGCAGAAATAGAAAAGCGAAGTTGAAATGTGCCTGCCAAAGAAAATATGATGCGCGTTTAGGTCTGCCACTGCGATGTATTGCTTGACAGATAAATTACATTTTGAGAGTAGTTATACACTCTCGGTAGAAAAATATGGTGAAGATCATCATAAATAAAGATGAATATAGAGTCAACATGATTTTTATCTTAATTCTTAGTTATTTAATGAAATAGATACAACGAATAACACGAATAAAAATAGTTTCCATAAATAGTTCGAATAAAAAATAGTACGTATTTATTTATTGTTTATGCATTAAGTTATTCGTGTGTGCGTTACTACCATATTAAAAAATAAAATAAAGATAAATGTCACTTACCAAGTAAAATATCACTTTGAGAAAAATAAGCGATAGTAAAAGGACATAAATTTAAATGTATATAATTTATAATATTAATCAGAGGTTAGAGGTTAAGATATGCGAGTAAGAAAATATCGAATATTATTCGATTATTTAACAAATTTCCAAATTTACTACATTGTCGTAACTTTTAAAACTTTCATAGTATTCCAGAATATTTTCTTCAAAGAAGCTACGCAGCTTGTGGGTTATCTCCGTGTTTTGATATATCATTAAACGCCAACGTTTCGTGAACATTACAGTTCACTTTATCTGGGCGAAAAGCAAACTGATACTCACGATTCTTTGTTGTAACGGTTATTCGCTCTTTATTGTTGTTATTCTGATTGCTGTATTGAAAGACGCGTAGATTTCCATAGCATGCGCACAAACATAATATTTAGATGCTACAATAGTTAGATTTATAATTAATCAGTTAATCTAAATCATATTAATTAGCAAATACATTTTGACTAATAGAAATTAGTCGTAACTACTCGACTTACATATTAAATGAGCCCGGCGAAAGCCTTGAGACAACGAATGTCGCGACCGATCTTATCCGGAGCGCCGCGAATAAATTATCTTACATTGAGAGTAAAGAGTGTCCAAACGCGCGACAATAATTGACGGCTTAGAGTCCGATCGAAAAATTGATCCCTTTAATAAGCGTTTTATTGACCTTCGTCCTTCGTAGGAAATCGTGTCTCTCGTGATACTATTATTTATAGCCAATTGAATGTAGTGATTCGTAACTACTTTTAGACAAGTACGTACAACTTCCAGCTTGAATCGTCCTATTAAATAGAATTGTTTAATAGTTATTATATTTATAATTCATGATAAGAGGTTATAAAAATACATTTTTAAATATCTCTTTATTCTTTATAATATTTATTTTACATGAAATTAATATAGATACGAGATAAGAAAATAAATCTTTTAGACACTCAGAATTTGTAGCTACAAATTAAAAAAAAATCAGATTTTATATACGTTATTAAGAGAAATAACTGTAATTGACTGTCTATATCTTTAATAATTTTCATTTTTTTTTTATATACAACATATAATAATATTGAATAATAAGATTAATAAAATTGTAATTGCAATGTACTTTTAAGAACTTATTATTATTTTATTTGAATAAAAAGAAGTTGCTGTGTACTCTAAATACATATGTTATTTAAAATATGCATGTATCGTACATATTATTCATAAGTAGATACGGAAAGATGGCTCTTAATATAACTTTTCTAGTTGCAACGATCATTAACAATTTCCCGAACAAAATTTACGCGAGCGTCGCTTAAAGTTTCGCCGCGTACAAGTTACGGAACTTTCCAAGTTAGTTTCTTCGATGTTGAATGTCCTCGTAATACACACACAACGTTCTTTCGCATTTCAAGTCTTCAATTATTGAGCGCAGCGTCTCAGCGGCGTTATCAGTGCCGCGAGCTTTCCCTCTAATCCACCGGATGGTTTTACTGCTCGATTTTTTAAACTTGGCTATATGGGATAAAGAGCTAAAGAATTAAATCCATTTTATCCACTTCGCCATCTCCACTTCACTCGTTTGATTACAAAAGACAAAGAAGTAATTGCAAAATTTTTGTACTTCGCTATTTGAACGAACATTAATTTATTTGGCTCTCGTCACAATTATATGAAAATACTTAAAAGTATCTTGAACTTTTATTTATAATTAAATACATAATTTCAATTACGATTTGGTTTCATAAATGTAAAATTCTATAATATATATACTTTTTCTAATATTCATCTTTTGCAATATTATTTTCCGTTTCAATTTTAATATCATTTATGTAATTTTTGTAATAACCCACTAATAACTCTATCATTAATGCTTCGTGCAAAAATATAGGGCATTACGCGCATTACACGCGATAATATTGCATAATCGGTTAAAGACCGCAGACAATCTGATATTTGCATATCGCTGATCTGTAGTTGGGGCATGGGTCGCATTTTTCTCGTTCGCGATAGAGAGAGAGAGAGAGAGAGATTTACATGACAATTAGCTATACGTATACATTTCATTCCATTAGTAGTAGTCTTCCGTTATTCCATCATCGCCAATGTACAATAATGTTATATATGATAAATCACTTAAGACAAGTTGCAGTAATACTGAATCACTAATCACCATTAGTCATTAACAATTAGATTCAAATTTAGACTAATAAAATTGGAATTGTAACTAATTTCTCTAATGTATTTAAAATATTTTATACATCTACGTAAATTTTTTCATTATATATTTAATTTATATAATAGATATATATTTTATTATCGAACATCAATATTCATTATTATATATATTAGAGATTAATATAAAGATTTAAGTGTTATTTTGGATTCTGTATTTTAAAAAACGACCAGCAGTTATCGAAATCGGTCAGAAAGTTAAGCAAGGTTATCGATGCTATTAATAATAGGTATAATTTATAAAATGATATCTTTTTTGGATATCCATACACAAGCTCTTCTCATTCAGTTCTTTTTCACGTATAGAAAAAAAATATCCTTTTGTAGCAACGTCGATTGTCTATAGTGTACTATGAACCATTCATCTGAATCTGAATTGCAGTAGTTCAACTTCAGCGCGAACTTCGTTATTCAATTTGCGTTACCGCAACGCGCGATCTGGGCTATTTCGACCCTTCGCGACGCATCGCTAGTCCATTCCATCACCCTTATCAGCCTCTCTCGCCCTGTATCGGATGACAGCGGTTAAGGGCCGAATATTCGCGAATTATTGATCACATGCCGAGGTCGCGCGCTACCTCCGCCATTGTTCATCGTCATCGACGATGATCCCATCGTGGATTTCCGTTCCAATCGGGAATCTACCGCGCGATTCCTTGACACGTACGTCGCTCCTTCAAGTTTCGGGGAACGCGGACATCACTGCCGTTGAGTACCATGGGAAAGGAGGGATAGGACCCCCTCCCGATATTTCTCTATTCCGAGTCCAACGACACCGTGCGTCGCGTTGCGCCAGCAGCTACGTGTTCCTCAGGTCCTTGACTTCTCTAGGCTACGAGCGTACGAGCGCTGCTCGAGACTTTTGCCGCGTGCCGATACGTGAGGATAAAACGAGCGGTAGTAGTATGGGCCGCGGATTGGAGCAACTTTGTTGCGGCAGCAATGCGCCATCGGATTGCTATCACGGTATTTTCGTTCTTATTTACATTTTCACTCTTCGCGCCCGAGACGCCGCCTGAATCAGAAGTCTGGCTACCATATCGTAATTTGTTCCTTCGATATCACTGATTTCATAACGTATTTAGAATGGAACATTTTTTTTTTTTAATGTGATTATGTATTTCGCGCATTATTTTACAACTAATTGTTTATTTAGGCTTTCGCAAATTAAGCAACTGCGTTTTACATGGATTTAACTATACCATAGAAGTGCAAGTGGATTGAAAAATGGCGAATTGGCCAAATATCAGACTGAGTGCTTCTATAGGTATATCGTGCGATTAATTTGTGTAGCCAGACCCAGCTCGATTGCACTTGCACACGGTGATGCTGAACGTCGATTTTGTTAACAAGCTGTACTACAGCTGCGCTACGTCACGATGACTCGCGAATTTATGATTATTTAATGCAGCCACGAGCAAAATGCGCCATCGCTTGCGATAATTTCATTTAGCCGTTAATGACCTGGATAATGTTGAACGATAGTAAATAAATTTTGACACGTTGGACATCTACAATTAACGCAAAAACAAAAATACTTTGTTAGTACCATCGAAATTATTTCTGTAATTGACACATAAAGTATTTTGGAAAGAATACTTTGTTAATGCTATCAAATTATTAAAGCACGCAAATCCGACAAAATTATTTTTAACGTAAAACGAAAAGTTTCCGTTCAAAGAAGTTCTACTGTTTTTATGGTATAGAATTAATACACGATTTACAATATTTCAAGAGAAATACAGAAAAATTTAACGAAGGTTTTTATAAATACTTATTCCGGCGTACTGAAATTAGAAAATTGGAGTCGAAGTAAAATGAAACGAAGTCTCTGCGGTAAAGACGACCCGATCTCCGAGATCAATTTTCAAGAGACTCGCAAAGCGATTCCAACGTGGATCAAAAATACTCGCGTATCTGCGCGACGTATCTCTGTGCTCCCGAACCAGTCCCGGCGACCTTAATACGCGTAGACGACGTCCTCGTGGTATCCTTGAATTGTTCCGATACGGCTGCGAAAGAATCTCTGTTTCTCTCTCTCGCTCTCTTCTTCCTTCCTTCTTTCTCCCTTCTAGCAATGCTCGCACCGGAGTCTGTCTTTTTCTCGTTATCCTCATTGTCGAAGTCGGGCCGCAATGCACAAGTCGGTCGCGTCTCGCCTGCGATCCTCATCCTTGGCCCAGCTTTATCTTCGACTTTGACCTCCTCACCGCCAACGCGTCACACCCGCGAAATTACGTGGAATTAATTGGCTTAACGCTTAAATCCGAATAAGTGCTGAAGTGCGTTCTCGCCACCACCAACGCGATATAGGGAAAATTAGTAAACCTGTTGTTTGCCATCTCTGTGTGCCGTGGTTTCACGGGTAACTCGGTTGCTTGCGTTGCAACTTGAAGTACTTAGCGAACGTGGCAGCGCAGAGAAACTGAAGGTCGAATTGAATTAAATTTAACGGGACGATTGTGTAAATGAATAATCTAACGGGGAACCCTCGGAGGAAGATTTATCTTTTTTTAACTTATATTATTTTTAAGATAAGGAAACTTTATTTATGAGCTCCATTTGTTTAAAATTAAAATTATCTTTTTTCGCAATATTGCAATTTGCAATATTCAAAATGTATTTCAAATAATATTAAATGTGATTATTTAACTAATAATTTGATTTGAATCAAATTATTGTGAAATATGACATACCAGCTCGTATGATCTGAGATAATTGTTTATTATAGATAGAGGCAAAAATATTCGGTTTAATGTTCATAATATATCTATCGCGCTTCGGAGATATTTATATTAGTGCGATGATGATTTTTTTTTTATTTTACGTAGCGAAATTATAATCCGCAATGATTACCGAAGAAAAGATATTAAATGATTAATGAATTCGACAGCAGCGATTCGGTACTTGCCACGTATCGGTGTGCGCAAGCACACCAATCGATTGTCGCATGACGTCATTCACAGAGACCGGCATTCGTCTTCAACTTTGGCCTTTCGACACCCTGATATTCGATTCATGGCTTGTCTACACGTGTCAGCCGAATAATTGTGTTTTTACGAAGTCAATTAAATCGTGAAGTGTTAAATAAAATAAATTACGCGACAACTCGATTCCGTTTTTCAGCTACATTGTATAATACAATATACGATATATAATAGTTACCTGTGTAGTTTTACGATCAATGATACATTCATCTGAAAGATTTTTTAAACATCCGCAACAAAATTTATATCACTTTTCAACTTTGGTTATTTATATTATTAATCACTAATCGACATTACATTATTAATTTACTTAATAAAACAAGATTCTTCAATATATTTATTTCTCTTATAATTATTTAAATATATATTATGTTATTCTTTATATATGTATGAATATTTTTGTAATTAATTAGTCAGTGATCACAGAAGAGAGAGTAGTAAATACCGAGTTCATAAAATTCTCTCTCAAATATTATATCAACTTCTTAAATGTTGTATCAACATTTATTTCTTTAAGTTTACTTTTGCTTTTATAAATGCAACTTTAATTACATCACTATTTACAGCTTATTAATAAATTGTGTTCTAACAGTATTTTTCTTTATCTTGCTAGTATCCGGTAAGGATACTCGAGAAAGTTGGCATTTTCTTGATTTACGCGAACTCTGGTTTTCTACTTACGCGGAAGCTATAATATTTATCTAACTGTAAATAAAATTGAATATGAACGTTATCGACAATCACGTTGCAAGTATACATGTAACGCGTAAATTTGCGTTAAATGCAGCATTAAACAGGCATACTGTAATCAGAATTGTAAATTTGCCATTATTATAAGCCGAAATTATAATTAGAGACGTATTATAATCTCGGTTTATAATAGATGATTTTGTTGCTAAATTCAAAAGCATTGTTAACAATTCTAAAATTTAGTAACAAAAATATCTATTTTCAGCTGAAATATACCTTTAAATTTTTCATCTGTAATTTAATCGCTTGTTTACCAGTTATATTACATCTATATCTTGTTGTCACGTTAGAATGGTCGCAGAGCCAATACATATGCTTCTAACGGTAATCAATAATCGCAATAATCACAATAATAATAGTAATCACGCTATTGGAATGTAGGTACAGGCTTTATCATCGAATAATGGATAATCTAACAGTTTACATCATAGAAATATAGAATATTGTAGTACAGAAAATTAGAAAATCTATGAGCTGGTCCACTCGTCATGTACCTATAATATACACCGAGACAAATTTTTGGTTGAAAATGAACGTATTGTATAGTACATTCTGATCAAATCAGTTAGAATTCCTATATTTTGAACATCTAGTTAACTTATCTAAATTAACATTCTAATAGATTTATTATAACTACATAATTTTGATGTGTCTATTTTTTACATTATAATTCGAATTCATGCAATCAGACTTCATTTCCAGTCATCAATTCAAAAGATTAAAAAGAGTAACAAGAACGAATCGCTCATGGAGAGTAATTCTTTACACGTAATAATACAACATATATCGGTCGATTTTATAATTAAACACAATAATTAAACAAGGCTACTGTGGAGAAACTCGCATGCTTTGTCCATCGTAAGACCCCATCCGCTCGACGCGGCTCCAATCAGATCGCCGCGAACGCGCTCGGATGCTGCGCCCATCTCTTCTCGGCATGCGTGAGTACGAGCGAGGCGCGTTTAACCTACATAAAGTGGAGTCGTGATTGGGTGAAGTAAATGGCGAACGATCTCTTAGAATAATCGATATGCAAGCACGATATACGCTTCTCGCGCAGAGAAAGCTGATTTCGTTCGTTCATTCATTTGCAAAAAAAAAAGAAAAAAAAAAGAGCGAACTATTGCGACGTGTATAGCTCTAGCTCGCGCTGTAGAGCTTTAGTGATTTACACGCATGATCCTTTGGCTTCACGCATGCATGTTAGGCAGTCTCGCGCTGCAAGTTTGACAATATTTTTTTATTAAGCGACCCCTGAATTGATACAGCGCGAATGTTGAAAAATACATAACGCAAAGCTGAGGGATAAATCTGAACGAATGGGAGGATTAGAGGGATTCATCATGGCTTACTCGCGCTCCCACGATTATGAACTATTGAAGTATAACGCTTTGGCATTATCCTATCAACGGTGTGATTCATGCTACTCTCCTACAGCACTGTGACACCCTTAACGCGTTAAAACTCTAAAAATCGCGTAGCGTGATTTTTGCAAATCTAAAATCATGGAAATTACATCGGTACGTGTCAGAATCGTACTGATTGATGACGTATATATATAGAAATTAAACAAAGATTGATTGAAAAAATATATAAAAATATATAAAACTAAATATTGAAAATCCTAAGATTTTGCGATATTAAATATTTTTAATAGTCTATTTTTTAGACTTGATTTCAAATTAATTTACTGTCACATGAGTATGATAAAAATTGCATTAAAAACAATTGAATCATGTAAACAAACATATTACGCTCTTTAAATTAGTAAAATACTTCATTCAAAAAAAATTTACCGAATTTTATTGAATATTTGTCTGAAAAAGATTAACTAAACATTTGCTTGCAGTAAGCAAACATTCATCATATAATAAAATTAATAAATTATAATTAATTACATAATAATAAATTATACTTAAATAAATACATTTATATTTAGTAAATATTTCGTCAATACTATTCAAATATAATAAATAATAATAAGGCTCTATAAGTATAAAACAAAATATAGACACTTGAAGGGTTAAGAGCAAGTTATGTATGTAACAAAGAACTTTTAATTTAAAACATAAAAATAAAAATGATTACAGACATTTTGACGTTGATCGGGTCATTCTCAATGTTACAGTGAATAAATTATAATTGTAAAATTATTGAAATCTATAAAATATGTAATTTTTTCAGTAATCTCCATGTCTTGAATTGTAATGTTGCGAGTCAAATAAATTAAAATAGTCAAATTAGTTGTTGAAAAATTATCGGAAGTAAGACAGTAATAATCTAAAAAGTAACTGTTAACAAAAGAAAATTAGTGCTAAGTACATAAATACTAACAATATATATAAATATAATAATATGCCTTATCGAATAAGAACGCAAAAAGGTGGTAATCCACATCGTGGTAACATATAGTAGTTATCCTCTTAAAATTGGAACAAGATTGCAAATGAAGTATTAAATAACAAGTGATTTCAACGATGTCAGATAACGTAATGTCAGGAAGGAAAAACTGAGAACAAATGATTACAAGAAGGGGAAGAAAGTAGGAAAATGCTAGGAAGGAGAAAGAGAATGTATGTGATGTTATTGTAGAATACTCAAGCAATGAGAATTACTATTCAAACAAATATTTAATAAAATTCGGTAAATTTTTTTCAATATTCTTATTATAAAGATTCTAAAATATTCGTGGTCCAAAAATGTCTCTTATAATGGAACGGCAAGATCGTGCGATTTACAAGGCAATATTGAAAATTAGAAGTGGAGAACGATCAGTTAGGAAAGTGCAAACGTTGCTCTTTTGTTCACAGGGTATTATCAGCCGGCTGGTCCACTGATACAGCACCCACCGCCACCACCACCAACCTTACCACCCATTAAGGGCCCACCTCCGGAACCGACGCCCACGCCTCCCCAAAACTCAGAGGGTTCGGACGATCTGGTCGCCACTTCCACAACTTCAGGAGGCACAAGCAGTACGGGTATGTTACAATCAATATGTGATAATATATAACGATAATTATAGACACAGACGTTGCAAAAAGAGAATCATATCATTTTTTTTTAAATTATTTAATATTGAGATTTTTACATATTTTTATATTAACAATTTAATATTTTTCAATTTTTTACAATTTATTATATGTGAAAATTTTCTTAACTTTTCTGTACAAAGAACATCTATTTATAGTTAAAAAATACTGTTATTAGTTTAAAAAAAAATGGGTGCTCTTTCTCTCTCTCTTGCGTTCTTCAAATATAAAATTGAAAATTTTAAAATGAAATTTGCAGCATCTTTTCTACAAATTCTGTGATTACAACAATAATAACTTAAATAACTTGCTAATGACATATTGAGATGATAAAATCTGTTTAAATATTTTTTAATTCTCTTATGTTAGAACTAATTTCTCGCAGAAATCTTTCTTCTTCGATACTGATAAATATAAATGTACCAATGATATGTTTAAATAAATTTTGACTAGGAAAAGTTTAAAGTTATAAGATAATTGTATAATTGACGTATAATTAACATATATCTTAAGGCCATTTCTACATATCATTTATCAGACAGTTTTGCTATCTTGATTCATCAGATAGATTTGCCGCTTAAGTAAATGTCGTCATACGTCTCACTAGAGCAATATATCGTATAGGTGTATACGGATCTCGCATTTACATTAATGATTTTATCGTGCAATGCTCAACATGGTTATCTATACTGGAAATGCATTAATGAGTAGCCATGCAGGTGCATATTAAGATTGCATATAAATGGTGTATGAAGGAAAACATCGAAAAAAATAGCTTTCGACCTTTCATTTCTTCGTTTTCTTTTATTTTGCGTCGCTAAAATTTTTTTTCGCGTTCTATATTCCGTCAGCAATTTTTGGATTCTTTTTTTCAGTGAATTTCAGCGAAACAAATCGCGTTACTAAAATTTATGAAAATTCGCTGACGGTGAAACGGGATCTCTCTTGTGTGTCGCGGATCTTAATGGAAATTCTTTCTTCTACGTGTCAGAAATGGATTATGAATATGTTATATAAAAGCGGCCACGTTGCATTATCATAGAAAAAGTGATGTGCATTAGCCGTTTTTAAGTAGGACAAAAACGTCGCGTCGGTTTGAGATTGAACCACGAGAGCGTGTATTTTCCTGCGTTTTTTATGCGTGCAAATGGTATATCGTACTATGATATTAGCGTATTATAAGCGACTCTAAATCATGCGATACATTGACGTGAGCACAGGGCTAATAGCGCGAGCACTCACGGGCTTAATTGGATGCAGATATCAGCCTCTTCGATAATATAGCGCTCGCTACCTTCGAGCGCTATATCAAGATCTCAAGTATAGCTTGCCAGCACAAAGATTTGTCCTTCGGTACTGATAACTGGTACTATCTCGTCAAATATGTGTAAACTTGAAAGTGATCTTTAAATAAAACTGCTCTTTCCGGCAATTATATATATATATATATATATATATATATATAATAAAAATTACATATAACAAAAATATATGAAATAAATTTTATCATAAAATTGTATCATAAATTTTAATCACATAGCTATTACTTCATTGTATATCTAAACAGCTAATTGCTCCTGACATCATCTTAGTTATTTTTGGTCGTCCTATAAATTCCACTACAAGATTAGTATTAATGCACATATTTTTATTTTGGGAAAGGATTTAAAAATGTGTAAAAAAAATATATGCGATCCTTTTTACGGAAATTTTTAACGACTTTCGGATCCTTTTAACGTCTCATGAAGTGGAACATCGTAACTGTTAAATGAATATTCGAAGTTTATTTGTCGTTTTGCGAAATCGATCATCGTGCATTCAATGGGATACGCATGGGATGAATGAACGGTCGTTTGTTACAGGTGGAGGCTTTTATAGGACATATTGCCCGCAGTACTACGGCACACCGCAGTATCCGGATCTGTGTTATCCGCCGACGTATCCTCATCCTCACCCCCATCCGCCGCATTTCTACAAATACCCGCCCACTTACAGGAGGTAAGAGATTTATTCGCGTTCGACGCTTTGCATAGTTTGCATGATGACGCGAACAAGAAGGGAGCTGAGAGATACCACTTTAAAGAACGGCACATGCGCCGTTCCGTTGTGTAGTAACATTATCGAGAATCTGTTTTCATTAAGTATAACACGTTAATCCCACAGATAATTATTTATTATGTAATGCTGGTAACACCTCGTCGCGTTAGAGCATTATATTGGCTTTTCAGAAGCCAAACTAATCTCTATTTTTTGTCAATTTTTTACCAGAACATATAATATTTGTTATTTTATCAATCCTACTTTTTATTTCATGGAATTGATCAGTTTGGTTTCTGAAAGGCTCATATATGAAAAGTGGCAGTTATTCTATTAAAACGTTATCGGGCGCCGTCATGTTTTCCTTCCGTGATGATAACTCACTTCTTTGAATAGGTGTTTGTAGAATTGATAAATGTTCATAACGCGGTTTATAAATGCTAAATATTGAATTGCACAGTATGTACAATAAATCAAACGCGATTGTTGTACCTTGTGTTTAACATTATCGTTGGTAATCAGTTTGTAATGAAATTGTTTTTGCTCATTTTTATAATTATAACTATGCCCGATTTTAAACTAGCTTTGACGAAAAAGATAAAAACAGTAGGAAAGCGTCGTATAAAATTTTAGTTTTAGCTTTTTTTTAATCTCTGTTACGAAATAAATTGGTTACATGTATGATATTGACAAAACCATTCCATAGTATTGCGAGCTGCATTATCCAAATTGTTTGAGAACGTGTATAAAATAGCATATAAATTTAGTACTCTTGTTTCATTTACACATGATATTTCCACATTGTTATTTTGTTATAATATTCGTCAGTTTTAGTAACAAACATCTGCAAACGTTTTAGTAATAAACAGAATATCTTGTTACACTGCAATACATTTAGGTCACAGATGGTGCTAACTTTCCGAAACCGTCGTTATCTCGTTTTTAATGGAGAAGTGAAAGCTGCAACTAGACCGTAGTAAAGTTGGTTTTTGCTGCAAAAGTCGCGGTAATTAAATAGCAAATTTTAACACGCACAGTAACTTTTTAATTATTTATTATTGGTGTAAAAAGATATTTTAATATTATGTGTTTTTGAAACTGAACCATAATTTTTTTAAATAAATGTATTAGGATTCAATTAGAGCTAATTTGATCGAATTGGTTTATAAAAAAATCTGTATATATCCGTACAGCTATATCTGTTCCAATCGAATCTGATACTATTAGAGTGTCACGATATTTTCGTCACGGAAGTTTCCAAATCGATTGAAGAATTATATATCGATCAAGAAAATTATGCAGACGACCTGAATATTTCTTTCGACTATAGATTTAGAATTCTTGCCACGATGCGATGGCTTAAATTCGTAAGTCCATGTATGTCTTGGTGCATGCCAAGGTGTCTCCCTTTTCTGATAACTTTCATCTCGTTATCTGCATATAATAAGAACCAATACGAGCAGACCGGATATTCGACGTACACGGGTATTCATATTTGCATGGATTGTCAATGCATTTCGTAAAGGAGGGTATCTTTTCAGGCAATACTATGGCTATCAAGAGTCCGGTGGGGGTGGCGGACCGCCGCCAGGCAGCGGTGCCGCCGGAGGTGGGCCTGGAGTCGTTGATTACCAGCCACCTCCGCCACCGCCTGGCGAATATCCGCTACCCTATTATGGGGGATATCCTCCACCCCCCCATCCGCCGCCGCCACCTCCAAATCCGGCATATCTGCATTCTCAGGGAAGACCTTTCGTAGACCGTAAGTATCATCATTTATTAAAAGAGAACTACGTGACGTTGCACAAGAACAAACATTCTATCTCGTTCTCTTCTTGTTTCTCCTATTCCTCCGTTTCCTCCTTTTCCTACTTCACTTAGATTTTTTGTAATTTATTCTATTAAAAAATTTCACCGACAAATTTGATACAATATTAATTAATATATATTTCGATACAAATTTTCAAGCTTCTGAGTTCAATAAAATTTAAATACATTTCTATATGTATATTAACAAGAGAGTTGACATTTTCTTCTTTTATTTTTAAAAATTAATTTTTAGACAAAAATGTATTCGCCTTTTTTAATTGTTCTTTAAAATATATAACTTTGAAATATACAACAGTAATTCTAATATAAATTGTTATTATTAAAAATTGGCGCTCGTATTAAAAAGAATATTAATTTTTCTAAATTATGCCACACAATTTCAGATTAGGTATATTATACAGTAAGAAATGCAATAAGATAATACTGCATCCAACTGATGATTAAATTATTTATAGATTAAGGATAGAGAACATTTTTAAAATAAAATTATTTTTAATACCGTAGCAATGGATTGCAATGAAAGTTAGAAATAACAAATATTATTTAATTCGAGATATTGGATACTCGCTCTTCCTATTCTTTTAACTTCTGCGATGTAATTCTCAGGTAAATACTACTTAGTTATCTTATGGATGCGAACGAGTTCTACTTCGAGAGATAATATTAATTCAAACAAATATGAATTTCAATTAAATTAAATTTTATGTATGTAATCGTAAAGCACCGCGAGCTTCCTTATCCGGATGCTCTGATAAACACAATACTAGATTCACCGATCCCGTTTGTGCCGTAGCCTTTCAGGGTTGTCCATGCCCGATGCAATCGTGTCCAAAAAACGTGGATACTGGGGCCCTTATTGGTAATGGTAAGGGAGCGCCAGTGGTATCGGGGCCCGGTCTGTCATTGCCACCCAGTGCTATGGTAGGTCCGCCCTCGCCAGCGAGGGGGCTAGCAGGGCTAGCTCCCCCTCCTGGTGCCAATGCCTGGGATACAGATCGCGTCCAAATCAACACTCATCGCAACCTAAATCAGAACCAATCCCCCTCGGTCCCGCAGTCACACAATCTAGTTGGTGGGCATAGTCGCCTTCAAAACCAAGACTGTAGGAGTAAGGTATGTGTTTTATCGCTCTTACACTTGATCAACATTTTAATGATCATCTCCGTTTTATTGTGATTTCTGGCCGATCCTGAGACAAAACGTGCAGATAAAAAAAAATTGCATTTAAATACAATTGCATTTCATGACAAAATATTTAGCGAATATACGCGATGCAAATATTTTTGCAAACGGTTTAACAATTTTATATTAAATATTTTGATAATACTACGTTGCAAACGAAATATCTACGAATACAATTCCAATTAAACAAGACTGGAATATTATTTTATATATTTTTGAAACTATTTTTTTTTTATTGTATATCATAAATAATTTTTTACTTTTTTGATAATAACACTGAATGACAAAAAAATCATTTCAAGAAGAATAATACTCTAATGTTTATGTGTATAAATATGTATATTTCATATTTTGTATACAAATTTATCAGTCTAAATAACTTGTCTGAATTTAATAAATTTATCGGATATTTTGATAATATGGAAAGAAAATCAAATTTGTTATTTTCATGTCGATATTGCGACTAAAAATAATAAAAATAACAAATTAAATCAAAATGCCACAAGAGCCCGTTTTTTTTCGAAGGCACAGATTTATTGCGCGATGATGTCAGTCAGAATCGCGCACGTGTAACCCGACGAATTTCCTTTCTGCCATCTCTGCAGGACGAGCAAAATTGTACGGAGGATACATTGAGGAAATGCGGTTGTCAGAACGCGTGCACGTCCACTTGCGAGGTCAAGATGGAAACGCTATCGCCCACTGAGAAACTGTCCGTGACAGCGAGCTGTCCTAGCAGCAAGTATCACAATTTCAAGTTGGAGAACAACAATGTCAAATGCGAATCCTGCAGTATGGAAATTGACGGACTACCGTGCGTCGCCAATTGCAACGTCGTCAAGTGCGAGTCGGATTACAAGTGCGATATCATGAAGTGCGAGCAGTGCATGAAGGAAGGACAGATAGCGATATTGGAGATGGACAAGGATTCTGGTATCGTGCTGGACGACAAGCTCGACGGCGATCCTGACGTGAAGGAGGAACTGGACGTAGTGGTGATCGACAGCGATGAGAACTGGAAAAAGCCTGATTATGAGCCGACTGTACAAGAGACCGTTGACGATAAGGAGGAGGAGGAGGAGGAGGAAGAGGATGAGGGAGCAATGGAGGAGGAAGTCATGCAAGGATCGATTGCGACCAAGGTCGAAGCTGAAACTGAGGAACAGCCCAAGTGCCAAAAGGTGACGAAGAGGAAACTCTCGCTGGATAGTTTATCGGATAGTAGAAAAAAGAGAAAACTTAGCAAAAGGGCTCTATCGGTGGGCTCGTCTCAAGATGCGAATAACGAGGAATCGGCCAATGTCATTGCACCGATCGAGCCGTTACCGAATAAAACCGATAGCGTAAGAACGGAAACAATTACCTCAAAAAAGAAGCAAACAAAGAAAGATGTAGGGCTTCGAGGCCAAAAGCGCAAAGCGGAGGCACCGAGTGCGAATGAGAGCGCGACTAAGAAAGTAAAGAGCGGCAAACAGAGCATCGTGAATTGCTTAAAACGAACCGCTAGCGATATTTCAATAATGGAGACCATCAACGATGTCATACAGCAGAGTTTACAGATGACGCAGAGAAAAGATCGCAAAAGTAAGAACTGCGAACGCGTAGAAAAGAAGAAGAAGAACGTCAAAGAGGAATCATTGCCGGCGATGAAGAAGCCCACGAAGAAAATCGATCAGGTGAAGGAACAAGCTATTGAAAAGGTGTCAAAGACTATTTCGAAGAATGGTCAAGCCAAAAGCAAGATGGACGCGAAGCCGAAACTGAAGGCTTCTCAAGATGCTAAGGTCAAGGTCGGTAAAAGCAAAATTGGCAAAATCGTAGAAACGAAGGTACAAGATATAAAGTCTAGGTCGCAGGATTCAAAAGCGCGGGACAGTTCCAAGAAGCGCGATATCTTATCCAAGACCAAAGCGAGTGATATCAGTGAAGATGCAAAAAAGTCAATCGTAATTAAGAAGAAGCGAAAGACAGTAGTAAAGAAGGTGGCAAACACCAAGAAGTCGGGCTGTAAAGTGGAGAATTCCTCGCTTGGAAATGACAGTCTGACGTTAACGAGAAAAACGTTCCTGAAACCGAAGTGGAACAACGGATGGAGCTGGGAGGGAGAGCCCTTTGAAGCCAAAGTTTATCTAACGGTAAGAATAATTAAACCTTGATACTTCTGGTCTAGAGATTTTATTCAAACCTTGGTATTAATTGAGAAACCAGATTTCTATTATCACAACAATGATAAGACAAAAGAAAATTTTGTTGTACTGTTAAATAAACTTAGATTTTTTGTATTGTTTTTTTTTATTGCAACTTGACATTATAGGAAAGAGAGAGAGAGAGAGAGAGAGAGAGACAGAGAGAGAGAGAGAGATTTTGATAAATTTATATTCATCAAACATAGGAAAAGACGATATAATTAATTTAAAATTTAAATACGATTTCTATATAGCTATTAACTTTATGTAAATAATATGATAAAGAAAAATTCGAGCTGTCATAATTGTCTTTTCAAAAAATTATGCAAGATGTTGAAATTTTGAAATATATCGTCTTAGAATGAAGAAACAGCCATACGGCGATGTTACGCGAGTATGAATCACGAGAGTGGTGACATACTGCGGCCCCGGGACTGCGTATTGTTGAGAAGCGGTACGCGAAAGGGTGATTTGCCGTATGTAGCGAAGATTGCGGCGCTGTGGGAGAATCCGGATGACGGTAAACATCCTCGATCGCGAGAGATATAGAAACTCTCCCTTTAGATTTAATGAATTAACATCATGGTATTCTGCTTTTAGGCGAAATGATGTTCTCGTTACTGTGGTATTATAGACCTGAACACACAGAACAAGGACGGACGCCGCACGATAGCGAAGACGAGGTATTTGCTTCGCGTCATCGGGATGCTAACAGTGTCGCTTGCATAGAAGACAAGTGTTATATCCTGACGTTTAACGAATACTGTCGGTGAGTAACTTTCTCTACTGTGATTCATGTAATTTAATCCCTTCTACTTTTTCTTACTACGTTAGGCCAAATTTGACCTGTGTTATATATATCTCTCTCATATGCTTGTGATGCGCATACTGTTTATTCATTTGTCATAAACATATGAGACTGCGGATTTTTCAAGAGATGTTTTTCCGTGGGCAAGAATACTCGCGGGAGGTTGCCGGCCTTTCCCGAGAGGAGACGCGAGCGTAAATATTTTGATTCTTACCGGGGATCGAACCCGGGACCTTTGGCATGACAGACCAGTGCGTTGTCTGCTGAGCTACGCTCACGCTCGCGCAATTTAGTTTAATATATATTATTTATCCCCGAGTACAAGGTTTAATGTTCCATCTATTTCTTATAAATAAATATAATGAAGGCCAAGATCGAATCCAAGCTCATCGATTATTAATCGGCTGTAACTTTTATGCGAAGTTATACTTATACTCTAAATTTGGTTTAATATGTTTCACGAATACAGATTTTGTGAAAAAAACTTTGAATACTTTTTACGGATTATTAATTTATTTATGTAAACTTAAAAAGGCAAATTATATTCATAATCGATCGTTAATTTATGTAAAAGCTTTTTTTGAGCTTCGTATAATGTATATTTTTTAATTCCTTTCTCTAATAATAAACTAAACTTTTATTTGAAATTAATGTTGAAAAACATAAAAATTTGTTTTTCTTCTAACCAAGCAGGATCGGATTATCTATATTGCTGCATATCGTTTTTATGTTATAGGTATCGTAAAAACTTACGGAGGATCGAAGAGGGCTTAGAAAATCCTGGCTTGATAGTTCCGCCAGGGGACCAAATGTATCCAAGAGAGAATCGGCAGCCTCCTATACCAGTACCATCAGACATGGTGCTTTTCTGCCGACGTGTTTACGACTATCGCGGAAAAAAACTCGTGAAGAATCCTGGATGACTCGAATTCCTGTAAGATGCAAACCGAGGAAGTTGAGGTCACACAACTGAAACTGGCCGCAGGTTTCCTTTCAAGCGTAATTACGTCGCTGTTGATCGATTTATCTTGATTTCGAGGGGTGACGAGATCCAATTGTTTTTATAGCGTATTACCGATTTCGTGAACACACGCACACGCTTACACACATTTTCTACTTCTTCCACTTTCCACCACGTTGCGTCTTACCCGTTTGTTAGAAGAACAGTTTTCATACAGAGAAACATTCAGTTCTATCCAAAATTATTAAGAGAAAGTGAAAAAAGTAGGTGAGTGCGTGAATGTTTCAGAAACAATTGGATCCTTCTATCTTTATATAAACGTAGAAAGATTTTCAAAAACATTGCATCAAGGAAGAATCGCAGAAAAAAAATAGCACCTCATGTATATCTTTATGTATACTATAAGGCTACTTTTATCGCGCTGCTTATATTAATCGGTCTTTCTATTCTGCTCGTCTGCGATACCACAGAAATCATGATGAATCGTTCATTAATTCTGGTGATAAATGTTGCGTAGAATTCATGTCGGTGGATCGGGCGCGAGAAAATACGTCGAATGTTCGGGCCAAAAAAAACATATAGATCAATTATACGTTCCGGACGATATTTTTCCATGGATGGCATTATCCGCATGTTCCTCTCGCGGACGATTGCGAACTTCTGCCCTCTCCATTTTCCGCCGGCACGAATGAAAGTAACGTACAATCTCGATAACGTGTATAAGATGTTTCTAGGCGAGTTAGTGGAATTTGACAATTTTATAGAGAGAATCATATTTTTTGTGAGATAGCATTTTACACAACACTTAAATGAATATTTTTCACATAGGAGATAACAAATGCGCGACGTCGTAATGTCGTGCGTTACAGCGCCTTAACTTGAAGGGAACCTACGAACAGTTTCAAAGATAAGGAATCAAAAGCAGGGACGACATTGCGATTATTTAGCGAGAACAGCGTTATGTATATGTATAAGTGCTCTATCGAACTCTCCGGTTAGGCCCGAAAGCCTGATATGAAGGGCGGATATGAACATCAAGCGATGTGTGCGACATTACACTTCCATGGTCCCATAGTGTGTTTGCATCTGTTTCGGGGACGCGACTTCTCCCCAAAATCCGACCCGCGCACATATGTCATCTTCGTAAACGTAATCATTGTAATGTAAAATGCATTTTTACGAACAGTGCCGAAGACAAAATGTTTCAAAACTGGAAATGGCTTGATTCATATCGGAGAATTTAATTTACGCTTGCCAAGATAATCGTTTTTTTTTTTAATAATATCTTCATAAATCTTGAAATATTTTTCGACACAAGACTTTTTTAAGTTTCTAATTATTTTCAGAAATGTGTTTTTAACGAATGTCATATGATACTCGTAAAATATTTTGCATTCCGATTTAAAACAAGTACTGATATAAAATTATATTTTTTACAGCAGTTGAAATCTGATGTGTTTAATTTTGACGACCAGTTTGACGAAAAGATTCGTAAATCAAGCCATTTCTATCTAATAGGCCGTATATAAATTTAGTAAAGAGATCTTTATTTGCTCGTTTTTTTAAATACAATAATGACTCCTTCCAGAAATGCAGGAGACACAGACATTTAATTGCCAGGGACGTTTGTGTTTTGACCTGTCACGCACCGCGAGTCGCGCTTCTACGTGCAGTTTTGATTTATACATATATGTACATACATATATATACATATAGGTGTATATATATATATGTATATAAATGTGATTATTCTTTTTATTTTTATTCATAACGATTTCTAAGATCTATAATGAGAGAGAATTGTAGTTGTATATTATCGCTTATAACTATATATATAATTTTGATTCATAAAGAATTCACATATTAGCGATTAGTCAGTACTCGCGGTAGAATGCCAAAAACAACCAAAACATAATCACGAATTATGAAACACTTTTTTTAATATACAGATCATTAATATTATCGCGACGTACCAAATTTTATCATAAAATCATCAATAAGTAATTTCTATGGGAATTCCTCGAATCATGTTACTTTTATTTACATTTGTTGAGCGTAGCGGGCGCTTTGTTGGAAATCATATTATTTAAATTTAATATATTGATATGGTTATTATTTAATATCTAATATATTGGATATAGATATTAAGTTATTTTGCGAGAGTATGGTAAGAAAATAGAGCGAGTAGAAGAGAGCGCGCGCGTGTTTATGGCTGTATGTATGTGTATGCATGAAAGGAAAACGAAAGAAAAGAAAGGATAAACGACGAGCATTGTTATAGATAAGCGAGTAAATCGAAAATACGATAGAAAGAAGGATGAGAGAGTGAGAGGAGGAACAATGATGACATGTTTACGAGAATTTTCGCGATACCAAAACATTCTTTCACATGCAAAATCTTTTCCTTGCGATTCGAAATGCGTCTCATAATGTATCCGGATAGTCCTCGATGAGATGCGCTTGACGTATTTCATAAGGAATCGACTTAGTCTTACGTAAAACATCGTGAAAACAACACAAATACGTGGATTTCAACGAACGCCGCTCCAATCGAGTGCTAAAAAACGCTCCGAGTCCTCACACAACTTCTTCTTACCTCCGTGTGCACATATCGGGACCGAGAGGGATAGACGTCCCGTCAACGTCTAACACGAAAATTCCAAAGAGACAACACTCCGCAAGGAGTACGAATCGCGGCGTTTGTCGATAATCCACCAGGTTCTTGCGTAATCTTTTTATATAGATAGTTTTATATTCCTTTGTAACGCGCAAAGAGGAGAAAAGAGAAAAGGGGTGCGGAGGAGATAATTTTTTCTACAGGGAAGAAAATGGTAGCGAGTACGGGGAGAAACGGTTGCGGAACAATAAGATGTGACGGAGAAATGTCAAGAAAGGGGCAGAAGATTGAGAGAAAACAAGGAAAGTTATATACACTTGTGCGCGACTATGTAGTGTCACCGAAACGAAGCGTATTCGTGGAGATTATTGAAATGAGACAGGCGGACGGAGCGTCTGTGTAAATATTGTGTATTCGCATATGTGTAATACCTAAATGAAAAAGAGAGAAGAAAGAAAGAGGTGAAAGGAGAGAAAGAAAGAAAGAAAAAAAGGCAAGAGAGAGAGAGAGAGAGAGAGAGATGCGGCTCCGTCGAGCCGTGTGCGCGCACGGTGCGGTTGTAATTTTCAGGAACTTACCTACCTAACGACGGTTAACATGGGAACATTGCACACACAATGCATATCCTCTGTTCATTTTACGTAGCCGACGAACTTTTTCCATCAAGAGCGTGAGCAGTGAGACCTTTTAGTCGTTTGTAAGGGCTCGCGTGGTGCGCGAGGCTTGCGCTGCCTCCACTCCCCGCCCGCCTCGCACTCTCCTTGCATCCGCTTTAATCAAAATGCAACAAGTGTCGGCCGTGCGCGCTCAACGAGATCGGGTACGTCGTCAGTCGCGCCGTTGTCATATCGCTTGCTACGCCGATTACGAGCGTGACGTGCAAATGATTTGACTCATATTGAGTCAAACTATATTTATTCGTCATGTTAATTCTTAACTGTTAAGGCGTAAAGGGATCATGTATTACGAGATAATTAATAACTCATACCCCCTCTCCCCGATAACAAGAGGAAAAAATATTAATATTTTTATTACATTTTTTAGTGATTATGTAAAAAGTAGTGATCTTTTTATTTATATATTATACGTATAAACGCGTTATACATATAGTTGTATTTCAAAATGAAATATTCCTAGAAAGATGAGATCAGTTAATTTTCAGACACAATTTTGTTAGATATTAATTTTATTTGAATAAATAAGAGTCAGCCCAGATAATACAAACACAACTAAAAAAAAAAAAAACGTCATGAAACATTGAGGCGTTTTGTAGATTCTTGTATTATTTGAGACAGACAAAAGAAACATAATCGATTTCCCCGCGATCTATTAAAAATATATATTTATTAAATTACTAATTATTGACGTTACACAAGCAAAGATGCTACAGCAATGAAGGATATAGATAAAATAGTGTTAAATATTTAGAAATTAATTGTATGCGAGATCATTTAAGATTATTGGTATACCGGCAAAAGATTAAAACCGCAATATTTCTGACATTTATAATTGAATAACATTGTAAAAAGAGTATCTCATTGTTGACGTGTTTTCTAGCGTGTGGACCGCGATCGTTGCCCGATCTCGAGAACGCGACCGCTATTTACGAACGATTAACCCGATGAATTTTCATTGTGCGGTGGTTACGCGGTTTGCCGTGAGGATGCTCGATTCCTTTTGGTTTATTTGTCGGAACAGGAGACGCGCGATTGTATTGTACTTGTAGGCGGTGCCTCGTTCTCGTAACTGCGAGACTCGTATATCCTCCTACATCGCATATTTTTTTTTTAATTTATGTAAACGTATTTAATATACCACACAGTATATTAATGCACTACATGACATCAATGAATAAGTATTTTGAAGTCATTGGATAATTTTTATATTTGAAGATAAGTTCAGCAGCACTTGATACTGAAAAAAAAAGTCTGCTCATTTTATTCACGCTTATGAGCGAAAGAAATAATTTTATGTAAGCATTTTTATAGTAATTTTTGTTTGCATCATTGTAAAACATATACACATTTTTCTGTATTTTCTCTTATATCGATATGCTTATATCTAATGCATATTTCTAATTAATATTTTCTAAGAGTATTTCACGATACATTGAAATATCAGATTAAATTCCAATGTATCTGTAAATGCAACTGTAAATTATTTATTGCATTATACACTAATATGATATTGCATAATTTTCTTGCTTGGCTTAGAATAACATGAAGGGGGAAAACTTGTGTAACCGGTTCAAAAAATCTTTAAAAATCGAAAAACTTTTTTCTTCACAATTCTTAATAATACATATAATAAATTTCAAAGTTATAAAATGAAATATGGAGTTTTAAATATTGATAGGAATATTGTAAAATATTTAGTTAATATATTGAATTAGTATAAAATGTTCTCTTCAAAAAATAAATAAATTAATGCTTTACATAATCTATCAGATTGCATATCTAAATAAATACGTTTTTAAATTAACATAATCTCTTTTTCTTCCTGATTGTTAATTAAATAGCAAGCCAAGCAATAAGATTAA
The DNA here is from genome assembly GCF_001594065.2 of Cyphomyrmex costatus. Taxonomy (NCBI): domain Eukaryota; kingdom Metazoa; phylum Arthropoda; class Insecta; order Hymenoptera; family Formicidae; genus Cyphomyrmex; species Cyphomyrmex costatus. The sequence continues at coordinate 1,646,509 of NW_017280255.1, read as the reverse complement.
AATGGAAAACTAATATCTTTATTCTTTTAAAAAGCACATTCAGTTTTTAGTTTATTATTTGAAAAAATGTCGTTTACATAAATGAGATAAATTTTTCGTGTAGACACAATCGATTTTCCGATGTAGCTACTGCTACTTTTATTCGTTCCCAGTATTGTAATTGTCTTGTATTGTATGAATTATCGTGTTTAACCATGTTGGAAAAAGCGCGTAAAACTCGCAAGCGAATTACGTCCTTGAAGAAGCGAGGCACGCCTAGGAATTGTATGCTTATAATTGTATACCGTTATAAAGCATTCTTGAGCCGAGAATTGTTGGCAGAAATAAACAAGAAGTCTAATTTACCAAGTGTCTTACTGTAAAGTATCTACTCTGATTATACCAATAAATGATGGATACGGGTTCGCAGTATGAAGGCAGAAGTGTCAAGTGATTCGACGTTAGTTATACGAACTCTGGAAGTTGAAACGTTCGAAAATAACAATTTTCGAGAACCTATATCTATTTGTATCGTCATTACTATAAGAAAAAGGAAGATTGTGTCCTATGATAAAAATTTACTCCTACTCTTATGCACAACTCTTATCGTGAAAAAGCCAAAGTATTAACTTATTTTTGTGACTTCGAGAAATTTGCGATACTACTATCCTTTTGTTTATCGCGTAGATTGATATATTCACGAACAAGATATTTTGTATATTATTTAAGCTACATATCATAACGATTAATTATTCATCTTTGTAACTTTATTTTGGAACCACTTTCTGCATTTAACTTTCATTGAGAATTTTTAAGTACATGAATTTTGTATACTACATATTAGATAAGCAATGCAAATTGCGAATTTGTTTTTGCATTGAAGCTTTTGAGGAAAAAAATGGATGAATGTACTTTATATTAAACAAAAATCCGCTTCTATCTTAAGAGACGCTAAGACTCTGGCGTTAAATATTTTTCCGCTTGATATTAGTATCGATTAGGGATTGTTTGAATAAATGCGAACGGCAAACTGAGCGGTAACGCCACACAGAAGCATACAAATACAATAAAAAGAAAGAGAGAAAGAGAAAGAGGTATTATTTCTACACGAAAGCTGAGATAAAAGTATATATAAATAATATATATATATATAAATATATATATATATTTAGGTAATTAGAATAAAAAATATATATGTATATGATTGAGAGAAAATGAATAATTATAAATATGACGTACACTTACACACACACTGATTCGTACACCGCATACAATCGCATCACTTAACATACAGATTACACAGTACAGAGCAATACGTGATACTTCTGTGGAGGACAGGGAACAAGAAAATAATACAAGTGCCAGGAAGCATTCCTAGGAAACTCGTTGTTTTACCGTCTTTGATGTTTTTCTTTCTTTTTATCTTCGAAACGGGTGTGTATCTCTATTAGCGAGCGAAATGCCTCGTGATCCATAGGATCGTTCCTATGCTGTCTAAAAATTAATGAAGCTGAGCGACGAATTACGCGACTCGTGTAGATGTAATTAGTATAATTTATCGAGTGGGGAACCGCGATAGTGTCAAGTGTATTACTGAAGAAAATACCACGCTTTTTTTTCGTTTTTCCTAGAAAAATTTAATTCTGCATGCATTTCCAAAAGTATCCTAATCAGTATTTTGATTTTAAGGAAGTAGCAAGTATCCCGATATCTTTTATTGTAAAAAGCTGGGGATCAATAAATTCGCAAGAGAAGTATAAAGATTTTGCTTAGATACTTTTTACTAAAATAACGTAAATAATATTTGAATAATATTTATATATACGTACATGATTGTTTTACATCTTTATATCAATTTTCGAAAGATACGTTTCCTTAATTTAAGTCGCAATATTACACTATATTGTATACATACATATATCTAACGATATGCATTTAATTTGCAGACAGCTATTCACAAATTTCATTTTATTAATATAATTAACATGACACTTCTCTTGACAGTTTCTTGTGCATGTTAGATAAACGATGGTAATTACAAAAGATTGACCACAATATCAATCAATATTTTTCAATACAATGTATTCTTTAATATACCGAGTAGTGAACAAAAATTAAATGAACATCGCATTCGTATTCAAACAACTTGACACTTCGCGCATTTTCGCTCTCGGATTCGAGGAGAACTAAACTCATAACGTGTAACTCGTCTCCATCCCGTATGAGAAAACATTAGCGGTGTCCCTTTGGAAGTTTTGGAAGTGATTCCCACTGTTTAATCGTCGCGCGACCATGATTCTCTACACGTAACACGAAAAACAAAATAAACGTTTCACCGGCAGTCGAGTGCTTCCTCGAGAGGTGTCACGCGTTACTTTCAACGGTATATTTCGTACAAATACTATACTACTTTTAGACGTAATTTGTAAGCTTCGTAGAGTGAAAAAAAGGGAATTAAGCGATACGAATGGATCGTGGCGCGGACGAGCGCGATTTTATACGAGAGGAAGCGGTAACTTTCACTTCTCTCTTTCAGAAAAGAAAGGAAAGAAAACAAAGTTATCACTACGGCATATTATACGTGTTCTCGCACGCGTATATTCGATCGGATTTTTGTTCTCGTCGCACACGCTCGTCCCGCCCCGGATCCGCGTTTTAGAACCGCAATGTGTTTTTCACAGACAACCGACGTAAATATCTCGCGACCAAGCGCAGAAATCGAACGACGTGGTAGGCGCACGTCGTTGTCTTGTAACATTGTAAATTACTATAAAATGGCGAACGTTTAATAAATTATTTGATCAAACTTGTCGAACGTTTCCTTATCATCCCATATTTTTCTTCTTTTGTCCATTTTATGGTATCGAACAAAAGAAATGTAAATTCTTTAATTACGATATTTAAGTCGGTCAACATGATAGTCATCATCGTCTTTCAAGTATAGACACTGCCTTTCATCACTTAAAAACTGACTTTTTTCTTTAAGATATCAAGAGAGAAAGGTAACTTTTGCTGAAAGAAATTATTCATAACTAAAAACACACGTACCTATGTATGTATATAATATATTACAAGAAAAAAATATATACTTAAATATTAATAAAAGGGGCTTTATTAATATAAAAGTATTAATAAAAAGCCCTTTTTATTAATATTTATTTTTATCTGAACCATGACTTATTTACATCATTTAGAATATAATACTATATACTTAATTTGTTGTTACAGTCGAATTTCATTTATCTGAACGTGTATGTACATGTTCGCGAGACAAGATAGTTTCAATAACCAAATAATTCGGATAATAAAGATTCATTAACTCTTCCCTCTATCAGCATTTATTAGTTCCGATAATATTGAGCTGACGTTCAAAAAACTGAAGTAGAGTACATCGGGTTCGTAATCTGAATATTTGAATAATAACAGCTCAGCTATGAATTCAGGTATTTGGAACTGAGTTTGACCTTATTCGTAAATGAAGACAAATGGATTTCTATAGTAGATGTTCTGTATTAGATTCTATGTAGTAGATGTTATAGTATATGTTCAATATAAATTGCTTCGTATATTTTAATCCTTAATACGATTGAAACATATTCGTGTCCTGCATATGTCTTTAAAATACTAGGCAGCACACCTGGCTAAATACTAGTCTCTATCCTTTTTTTTAAATATATACGACTTTACAAATTAACGTCTTTAGAAAATATTTGTATTATATTACATATACTTTTATATACAAGAATCATTTAATAAATTTTATATACTTGTAAAAGTTGACGAAAATTAATCTGGGACACTCATTGTACGTAATAAAAAACCGATAACACATCGTATGTATTAAGGATTATAATGTAATATCATTAAAATATCAAGAAATAAAAGAAAATTATTATTTCATGAAAGGAAATAACAAGCAATTATATTGCAGTTCAACCATAAACTATAAACTCTGCATCAGAGTTGCATATGGAAAATTCAAAAATATTATACGCACAATATATATCTAATGGAAAATAGTTATTAAAGCATATTGTTTAAAAGCATATTGTTTCGTACTATTAAATATTTTTCTTAATAGTCACTCAACATTCAACAAGTTGATTCAGAATATGTCAAGTGACTAATCTAATTTCTAAAATCAAAATGCCCCTTAGTTTTTCTACAACGTATCATCTTTTTATTAGTTTTCAAAACGTCGCAGGCATAAATTAGTTCCACTTAAAAAAGGGACATTCGACGGGGCCCTCGTTCGAGGAATATTTGCATGTAGCCCGTTCGGTCGTCATAAATTCTTCGACTTCACATGGGGTTAATCCTAGAATCGTGAATGTCGGCACGAACTTTGCTCGTTCTCGAGGATTACGCAAGATGAGTCGCCCCGACTATAGGCGGTATCAGGAAAGCAACCGATCGGCTCTTAAAAAAAAAAAAGAAGCAATCGTACATTCGTTAATCAACCAAGGAAGATGAATCGTTCACCTTCTGCATTCTTTCAGCCCTCCAGAATTTCCGTGGGAACTCGTCCAAACAATTCACGAATTCACTCTATTGTTCACATATCTCTCACGGGATTGAGGACTTCTGAAGTAAGCTGTCTTTCATTTTCTATTTAATTATTCGAATAGCATTTATCTATATACATGTATTTCAACAGTTTTATTAACAAAAGGCCGACATTTCATTATCGAAAATTTAATTAAATCTTAAATTTTTAAGTGATTTTGCTTTTCATTGTCCATTATAAATTGCATGCATTTTTTAATTTCATCAAAACTGTTAACAGTGCACGTTCAATGGGGACCAATCGTTATCCACAGTACACAACTTCCGCGCGACGGAAACGGCATGAAAGGGTCGATCCGCAGAAACGGAAGAACACAGAGAAAGAGTATCCTGATCTCTCTCTTTCTCTCTTACAGGCAGGACGTTGCAGAGGACATTGCGATCGCGGTCAGTGGCGGCGACAGTGACGGTTTTCAAGTTTTAATCCGCGCGAGGGCGAGAGGCCTAAGCCGAAAAGCTCGCAGTCGCGGACGTCATCACGGCTGCTTCGTGCTCGTCCAGCCGTTCTTCCAGATTACATTAATTCGATTAATGGATGCCGTCCATCGTCGGTGGTGGCCGTGCGGTGCGCGTTCGCTGGATTTCTCCTTAGCCCGCCCGTTCGCTCGCCGTTCTTGTTCGTCCGCTCCGAGCTTTGATGGAAGACATACAGTTTGTAATCGAAAGCAATACGTTATCGATGTAACGAAAAAACCGGCCGCGAGATTCCGAGAAGAATGCAAATTCAATTACATTTGCTAATTTATTAATGAAGAAATTGATATATTCATTAATTCGATAATTTTACATTTTTAGTAGAAAACAAAATAATAATGATTACAATATACCTAATAATAAATGTATTTGCAAAAATTTGCATTTTGTATTAAACATTAATACAAAATATTTGTTGTTTAATAACAGTTGTTATTAAACATTAAGATACCCATGTGAAGCTGGCCCCCCAATATTAAAAAATCGATTCTTTTCTTCATGCATTCGTTTGCTCATCGTTTGCTCACGAATGCTCAGTTGGAATTATCGTTTACTCACCCTTAGTTCAAAAGATACAAGAAAATTAAGTTTTGGTATTGAATTAAAAAATCGATTTTTTCTTCATGCATTCTTTTGCTCATCGTTTGCTCACAAATCTTTTGAACTAAGGGTGAGCAAACGAAAATTCCAACTGAGCATCGTGAGCAAACGATGAGCAAACGAATGCATGAAGAAAAAAATCGAGTTTTTAATATTGGGGGGCTAGAGCTTCCCACGGGTCATTAAGATTTGCTTTGACCGTAATTAGGATTATTTTTACTGATTAAGGAAAAAAGAAATTTCAAAATCGCTAAAAATCTGTTAAAATTAGGATAGAAAATATTCGAAATTACTCTGTACAGTAATATATACTCTGAGGATTGGTGAGTTCATTCCATTGCGAGTAATGAATAGTTAATGCTAACGATGGTAATCTCCGGCTTTGCAAAAATCCATTTGTCCATAGTCGAGATAAATGAATATTTAATAGAGAGATCGTATTGCGACCCAAAAAACAGTATTTGTCGTTATATAAAGAATATAACGTCAATATGTTTTTTTTTTTAGGATTGACAATCTATATACTTATGATTTACATATATCATTCAACGACACGGGCAATTAGAGCGAAAAATATTGCATGAAATTTTACACACGTATTTATAGCATGTGATTTGTACGATGACTGGTGCAAAATCGGCTGTAAAAACTATAATCTATACGCGCGTAACTTTGTATCACGTTGCGTGTCTTCGCACACAGTTCTATAGTTGCAATAAATATTGTAGAGGTAGAAACGTGAATAACGCTTCTCGCGTTTCATAGTGTTCTTCCGCATTTCGTAGCGTAGCGTAATAAGAATGTACAAGAGTGCTTATAAAGCGCGAATCGAGGCAAAACCGGGTTTCCAATTAAAAAAATTATTAATATCTCCACTTGAATGTTCGCTACTTTATTTAGTCTAGTTTCTAATATCCATACATATCGAAGAAAATGGCGCAGTTCATGCAACAGAAATCTCGCTTTTACACTTATAAAAATGTATTAAATTTTAATAAATATATATTCGAATAGTACCAGTTGAATATTTACTAAATGTAAACATATATATTTATTTGGTACCATTAATTTAACTATTATTACTTTTTGTTTAGCAAATACTTATTTTTCATAAATAAATGTTATATTAGTATTTTATTCAAAAATTATTTATTAAAATTTAATACATTCTTAACAGTGTAAGTCGCGTTTGCGTGATAATTTTGATGACGATATCTTCCTTTATGACCATAAGTGACAATGTGTCTGGAGAAGAAATGGTCAAGTATTGTGATCGAAAATATGAATGAGATTCTCCTGTGTTATATTATTAAGCGTTATTATTTCAGTCGCGAGATATTCTTTGCGTGCGAGGATGCTCTCGTGTACACTCTAAATAACCTTCCTCCCGATTTTTGAATGCAAAGGCGAAAGGCCGTCGAAAGAAGAGCGCGTTTTAACGCGACGAGGTAGCGCCCTGTGAAAAGCATTCCAGCCACCACCTGCACCCAAACGCCATAATTATGTTTCTTGTACGCCTGCTTCTGGTACAGCGTTTGGATATTTTGCCTGCTGAAGGACGGTCTTTTGGCGTAAACGCCTTCTGAGTTCTGTTAGACTGCAGGGCGCCTTTAAACGGCGACTCTTCGTTTTCACGCGCCTTTCATCTCGCGTGAGTGTATGTGTCGCGCTATCGCGTTTGTGTCGGCACTTTTAATCTCACACTATCTCACACCTCAATATCGCATATAGCTTCAGCTCTATTATGTTTAATTAAATAAATGTTTAATTAATAAATCTTTACAGTTTTAGATGTGACTCCGTATTTCTCGTTGTAAGTGGATTAAGTAATCTTTCTCGAGTCCAGTTATACATGCATTAAAAAATAATTGAACATATACGATTCTCTGCAAATCAAGTTTTGCAAATTAAGGTTCCATTGAGGCGAATTTATGGTAGTAATTGAAATTATAGAAATTTAGTTATTATTGGAAAATTATTGTCGCAATTATATAAGTTCAATATTATTTCTCTTATGTATGAACATAAATCTTTTTATAACGATCCACATTATGAAAACGAATGTACTATTTAAAGTAATACTCGTACATAAAATTATCGGACTGCGTAGATGCAGCATAACTAATAAGTAGATACATAATAATCAACATCGATTCTAGCACAAACAATTTTCTAATAAGGCGAGTATACTGTTTCTAAAAATATACGAGCACAGTCGCGAAGGTGCTGAAGGCATGGCACTCTACCAACGCTAAAATCATCGTTAACAAAAAGAGGCTCCGAAACTGCGTGATTTACAGGGAGAAAAAACCACACAACGAATACTTTAGATCAACCGGATTCACGCTCGCCGCGGAGAGATCCGCGGCTCTGACTTAATTCCCCAGGACCTATATTTATCGTATCCGATACCAGATTTCGAGCTGTCAAGTCGGACGAGCCAACGAGGCCTTTCCACGTTGCGGTCCAACAGGAGTTCGCGTGACGGCAACAGACGTTGCTCTTCTCTCTCCATTCACTCCCTTCCTCCTCGTCGGTCTCCCTCTTCCTACCTTTCTCTCTCCCGCTGATCCTCGTCTGCTGCTCTTTTTTTTCCTTTTTTCTTCCTCGACCGCCAATTCGACGGCGCCGACCAATCGAGCGGCAGAAAACTCGCTCTATAAGCTCTGCACGCAGGCAGACAGGGTCCTCTCTCGACGAAATCGACGGAAGAGGTGCCCTCTCGCCCGCGGGGATCACCGTGAAATAATCCGCTGATAAATTCCTCGAAGATCTTTCTCTTGCAGCTCAGAAAGGCAAAGAAGTGAGCGATTCTTTACGACCCGCTCGAGGCAGTCGATTCCTTGAATGAACATGTCCCATTGATGAACAACATTCGATTGCTTCATCAATGCCGTTTGTGTCTACCTTGATTAGTAACTTTTATACGAGATGTCCCATAACGTATTTCTTGAACAGGACGGTGATCGTATAATCGAGAACTGAGGTAATACTTTCTCATCCAAGACAAGTTAAGACATGGTAATAATTTAAAATTATGAGCGATGCAGAAGGAGAATTTTGCAATTATAATTACTTGAACGCGCGCTCACAATAGATATTTTATATTTTACTCCGATTTTAAAAGTTAGATAAGCAATGACCCATACAATTGTTAACATGATACTTGATTAGCATAATTGACTTTGGTTTGTTGTGCATATTGGTTATAATTATACGTATATTCTAAATTTAACTAAGACAACGCTTTAATATAATATCGATTTAAGAATAGTTAGAGATAATTAAATAAACGTTGCTTCACTAATTTATATTTTAGAATATGAAATACAATTATAACAAAGATACACAAGAAAAGCAGCATCAATTATTTTAATAAAGTATTATTTGCAGTAACAATAGTATAAAACTTACACTTTATACTTTCGAAATCGAAGTACGATATAAAATATCTGAATAATTATAAAGTGTACATCTATATCTACACATATAACTAGTGTCACTTGGTGTCATTGTAAAACATTCTGACTTTTATAGCTATTTTTTCACAGAAACCTTTTGGAAGAATGCAAAAACGGACAATAATACAACGTCAAAACTGTCAAATGCTACAAAAAATATATCCCAGTAAAAAATTTTCAATGTGACCAAGGAAAAAAACTGCTTTTCATTGTAAACAACCAACAAAAGTGGAACTAGAAATCGGCGCTGTTATTTGTGTGCTATAATTATATTCCTACCTTTGTTAATTGTTAAATAGAAGGAATCTAAATTATCTTTTAATTGCTTTTTATTAAATTATTTATTCAAAGTTTCTAGTTTTTTGGTCATTTTTTCATTTGTAATTCTAAATATTAAAATATCTTGCTGCAAGCTTAAAAGCTATAGCGAACAAAATGCATAAACATAATATAGCATAAGACCGTCTGGACCAATGAGCATAAAATGTCATATTGATTTACATAACGTGCTCATTGATCCAGGTCTTATACTGTGCTGTGCTGAAACATTTTATGTACTATCGTCCTAACAATAAGAATCACAACAGAAAGAAATATCCAATCATATCTTTCTTGGAGAAATCATTGAATGTATTTTGATATTCGGAATACATATATGTATTTCCAACTGAATATGTATCTACTTACTTATTATTCAATCAGTCATTTCCATTAATTATTCAATAGTTGAAGCCTATTTACATCTTTATAACATTGATGTTGTACGACGGTATAGCCTTAGCAAGTAACAAATTTTTGTGTATTAGCACTTTACATTTTACAATTTAGATTGTAATTTAGAAATACAAGACAGTTCTTGTTAACTAGATTCGGGGTTAATTAAGATATTACTCAAATTAATCAATGGAGACGGTATTCAGCAGTAGGTTGCAGTGTAAATGGAAATGGATTACATCGAGTAATATTATGCCTGAGCATATAGAAGCGACGGTAGCGGAACATAGGTGAAGACAAACTAATGTACATGCACTATACAGTAGCAAGTAGACAAACTAATGTGAATATACATTGTGCACTAACAAAGACGTAGAAAATTAATAACGTTATATAACGTTATATGTCATATACACATATAAATCCTACAATTATGGAAAAATACTGTAAAACTTTCCGTACAAACGTAAAGGATAAATTATTTAAAAAAAGTGCATTAGATTAATAAGCCATTTATTTATAAGAGTGTGTTCTCTAAAATCTTTGGACTGGAATGCAATTCAAAAGAATGACAAAAAGTGACAAGCCAGTGTTGAAAAAAATAGCTCAATTGTCAATTTCTAAGAGCGAGATTTAGAGTTCGACTCCAAAGATTTTAGAGAGTAAGAAAAAAAATGCTCTTTCACGTTAGTAGCATGTTCAAACATTGTCTTTTCAAAAAAGGCAATGTTCATTAACCACTTCGCAATCGTCTTCGTTCTCAATTAGAACCTCAATCGAAAAGCAACAAAATCCCAAACCTAAACGAGCCAACAGGTTAACGTTTGAAGCCGCCGAAACGCGAGCGAAATAAAGGAAACAAGAAAAATCACGCGCCTGTCCCGTTCTATCCCTCGAGGGAAGCACCCTCGGAGTCAGTCCACTGTTTTCTGGTCCATGGTAGCACGCGCAACATCCCTTCGCGCTGGATCTACGATCTATGGACCAGTCTTGAGTGAGCGGGGAGGCCAATGTCTCGTCCGATTGGCCCGCGCGATCTCTCGCAAGCGTGCGAGCGGGAATAACGAGTCGTTGGTCGAACAGAGACGGAAGGAGGGGGCCAAGGGGGGGGTAACACGCATCGGGGGCTGCGGGGTGCAGAGGGCCTGCGACCAGAGAGGGACTCGCGGCAGTTCGGATGCGCATCGTGCGAGGACGGCGTTTCAGTTAGCGGCGAGCCGCTGTCGAGGTAGGGTTATTTTATCGCCAGTTTTGTCGGTGTCCGATCGCAATCGAATTCCTCCTTCGCTTTTCACGCCACGGAACTCGTCCATTAATTCATTTCGTTGTTCGAATCGAGACGCGTTTTCGGCAATCGTAGGGTGAAAAATTCGTGGGTCTGTTTGAGTGAAAAAAAAAAAAAAAAAAAA
>NW_017280255.1:1623464-1635104 GCF_001594065.2 Cyphomyrmex costatus | reverse complement strand
TGAAAAAAAAAAAAAAAAAAAAAAAACTTTTGGAGTGGTGAGTCAGGCCGGCTCCTCGGACAGCAGTCCAGTTTCAGTGTGAACAGTGCGTTTATCTTTTTCGCGAGACTAAACGTATAGTTAAATTCATCATCGTGTCGCGTTCCAAGTCTTGGCCAGTGCCAATATAATGTAAGTCGTAAGTGACAGAGACGTGTTTAGAGAGACGAACGAGAAAAATTAAATGTGCTTCGATTTCAATATGACGCGGAGCGGGGTCTAGAACCGATCGCATCTCAGTCTCCCCCTTTCCACAGAGGGGAAAGTAAAGGCGGGAGGGAAGACGGGGAGAATCTTCTCGTAGTCGTCAAATCAGTAAATAGTGAACGACATCGTAGCGCGTCTCCGCAGAGAAAGACAACAAAAAAAACGGAGACTGGTGCGCGGCGTTTGCCAACGGCGTGCAGCATGACGGAAAAACGGAGCTTACGCCGATTCTTCCGGCCATGGATCGTTCTCGCGACGGTCCTGTTTGGCCAGCTGCTGCCCTTGCAGCAGGTCCACGGCGAGATCTACACCAAGATGTTCTCCAGCCAGCAGAATCCCAGCGATCCGTGCTACGACGAGGATCGGCCGCGCCGATGCATACCTGATTTCGTAAATGCGGCTTTCGGCGCAACCGTCGAGGCATCGTCCACGTGTGGCACCGGTGGGCCCACCCGCTACTGTGATGTCACCGACGAACCCGGCGGTACCACCGGCATCGGTCACTGTCACGTGTGCGACGACAGCACACCCCGGCGACGTTTCCCTGCCAGCTATCTGACTGACCTTAACAACCCGAACAACGTCACCTGCTGGCGCAGCGAGCCGCTCGTCAGTTCGCAGAGCTTCTCGGCGCCTCCCGACAATATCACCCTGACCCTCTCGCTAGGCAAGAAATACGAGCTGACGTACGTCAGTCTGCAGTTCTGTCCGCGCGCTGCCAAGCCGGACTCCATTGCGATCTACAAGTCCATGGATTACGGCAAGACCTGGCAACCGTTTCAGTTTTACTCATCGCAATGCCGCCGGGTCTACGGTAGGCCCAATCGCGCGACTATCACCAAGGCGAACGAGCAAGAGGCGCGGTGCACCGACAGCCATCGCTACACCGGCGGAGATGGTCTCGGTCCAGTCGGCAGGATCGCCTTCAGCACTCTGGAAGGTCGACCATCCGCCGCCGACTTCGACAACTCGCCGGTACTGCAAGACTGGGTGACCGCTACGGATATTCGGGTGGTGTTCAACCGGCTGCACATGCCGCAGCAGCCGAGTCCAGATCAAGTATCGCACAACGGCGAGGAGCATCACGTGGCGGCGATCGGGCTGGAGGAACTGACGAAGCGAGAACGCGAGCGCGAGGAGCGGCTGAAAAGTCAGAAGAACGCGATCTTACACGGGCAGGACCCGCTAGTAACAGCATTGCCGTCGGTCCATCAAGTGATCGCGCCCCAAGAGATGCAATCGAACGACGCGATCGATGCCGTGGTGCGAGATATGGGCTTCGTGCCAGTCACCATCTCCTCGACCACGACCACGCTCGCCAGCGTGGCGATGAACGGCTTGGGTCCGGCTACCGCCACCATGGCCCATCACTACGCGGTCTCGGACTTCGCCGTGGGCGGCAGGTGCAAGTGCAACGGACACGCGGCGCGCTGCATCCCCGGCAAGGACGGCGAGGTCGTCTGCGAGTGCAGGCACAATACCGCTGGCAGAGACTGCGAGCGGTGCCGGCCCTTCCACTTCGATCGGCCATGGGCTAGGGCCACCGCCAGGGACGCCAACGAGTGTAAAGGTTCGTTTTGACATAAATTCTACTACCATTTAATTTAATAATAATAAGTTCGACTTGTCAAACGTGTTGTTCAATTTAGACTGAGATAATTGAATGGTCTAAATATTAGTACCTCTGATTTTTTGCTGCATATATGTTATACTTGTTATAGATCAAATTTTATGAATGCGCAATCATTGCAATATTTGGGGCCTAAAATATTTCTATATTTGTTATTTTTTACCTCTGACATATTAATGCATTTGTATATCAACATACTGAAATGTACGTGCTATTCCTTGCACATTTAATCTGTGTGGATAGAATATGTAATGTTCTAAATTGAATAATTAAAAATTGGGACGTAATTGGATAACGTTATTAAACATATACGGAGAGAATGGTTTTGTTGAAATATCTGACAAGTTGACTAGATACAGACTTAAAAATAATTTTGTTGAACAATCAAAATAATTATATAGAACGCTCAAATTGTTGGATTACTGAAATGTTAAAACTTTTTGCAGTATTACTTATCATGTTTGAGATTCCTATATAATTATTTTGATAATTCAATAAAATTATATTCAGATCTGTATTTAGTAATATTTAAATCTTGTGCGTAAAATCATTTTTTATTTCTTTGAGTGCAACACATTTTATGTATTTTTCTTAGATATCTTGTTAGCTTAATCTATACTTTAATTTAAATTTTGATTATATAAATTGTAAATTAATTCAAAATACAAAATATCTCCACAATATAATTTTTCTTGCGTTAAATAAAGAGAAACTCAGATACTTCCTCATTTCATTCTGTTCATCGATTCATTCTGATAAATCGTTTGACTAAAATGTATGGGTTTATCTGTTGTTGAGTAATAAGCTTCAATCGAAGTTAGGGGCGCTTGAATACTAACGATTATTCAAACGATGTGATGTATAACAGCAATAATCCCGAGACGGAATGCAGATTTGTATGTACAAGTGCAGATGCATTTTCGAGGAGTTTGAGTTGAGTTACATGCGGATTTTGGTAATTATGCATATTATGGTCGCAGAGAGAGAGAGAGAGAGAGAGAGAGAGAGAGAGAGGGAGAGAGAGAGATTTAAAGCCGAACAGAATTATGTGGATCAAAGATATGTATATACGAGTTTTGCGATGAAAGCGGATGCTATGAGATTCTGCAAATGATTGATAGGTATACCAATGTCCGTTCTATTGTGTGATTGCGTGAATGAATTGACCGTAGTACCATTGTATATATTATTGTACAGAAATTAGGGCACGCACACACACGTTAATGTAATAGTATTGGTATCCAATTATACTATTAATATATATTAGATGAAGTATGATATGATGAATGTAAATATAACGGTAAGGTCTTTCTCTTTCTCTCTTTTTCTTGCTCTCTCTTGTATTTTTATTTGTTTCATAGAACATTTATTCCATAAAATACTGTTTTATCAAAATTTATCGGATATCATGATATTATTCTATGAGAAGTTTTAAGAAAATATTTCTTTGTTTAAGTTAATTTGAAATCTCGTTGAACTTATAAGAAAACGATATTTACTTCAAATTGTATCGATTAAAATTACGCAAAAATCTTAATTGATCACATTTAAATGTTTATAATACAAATGCAATATATATAATTGTATAAGAAACGTCTCAATAGATATACATATGTTGCATGGCTTAACTGAGGTATTACTTTGCTCCCTTTTACCGTAAAGCTCGTTATATTTCGATTTAATATCAAGCACGAAAGTAAAGAGGTGGAACAGCATTAACTGCTGATCAAATATCTCTATCGGAATCGCCATGTTTGTAATAGACTAAATATGAGTATCGTGTTTACGATTGCAAAATTAAATGGATGGAGATGCAGAAACAGCTTTGAAGCTGGTTAATCCGTTGCAACTTGCGAGCAACATATTACTTTTTACTGTAAAGTGAGGAGAGATTGAATTTTGAACTGATATCTATCACTTTACGATTGCAATAACATGGTAATTAATTTTTTTACTCGGCGGCCTTAAAGCTTATCACTACACCTATTGTGTTTCGGAACATAATCTGTAGTGATGCTTCAATGTTCGCAATATTTCGTGCCGTTGAGATACAAAGTAAGGCTGACATTTTATACGTCATTTTATGACAAGGTTTCTCGAGTCTGTTAATTGGATGCAAGACAGAGAGGTTCTCGGATCTCTTTGTCCTGCAGCCAATCAGTACGCTTAAAAAATTTACCGTATTATACATAAAATATTAGCCTAACTTGGAGATATCGTCACGCTTTACAATCACGCGAATTCCTTAGCTAAGTTCATAGTCAGTTCTTTCCAGCAAAAATGTAATTGGATATTACATTTTCGCAACTTTTGAATACTCAACTCAATACGAAATCTCTTTGAGCAGGATACAGCCGGTTTTAAATGAAGCCACTGAACCTTTACAATTCCATTATACGTATGGCGAATTCGATAAATATTCCGTTACAGGGTTTCTCTTTGTATCGCAAAGCCCGCGTTTCAGCTCTTGTTAGCGCAGATACGTCAATTCGCGTTTTCTTTTTGCTCATTCTGCAAACGTAGCTCCTCTCGATTCGTCGCGGATTTCAAGGCTACGGCAATAATCTCATATTATGAGTCTCTCCAGGAACGCCAGGCGTATCTAACGCCCGTTATTCAACGGGGCCATATTTATTGAATTTGGGATCGTGGGGTGCGCATCCGGTGCACGTATGGCTCTTTCGAGAAGTAAAAAATAAACATCGAGAAGAGACTCGCTCGATTCTGCATCCCTTCTTGTCTATTCGTCCCCTTCGGTCTCTCCTTCACCCTTCCTCCACCCCGCGCACCCAGTGTTCTGTCTCTCTTCGGAACGATCCCGGGGTTAGACCTCTCGAGGCTCACCCCTTAATTCGAAGCGGCGAAGCGTTGCCCCGGTATCACGGAGGCCGCGTAGCCGAAATCAAAAATGTCGGAGGGTAAAACCACCCTCTAAAATCGTTTCGAATCGATAAGGGACGCCACCAGTATTCGCGCGCCCCGCACACACGTCCCGCGGTCTCGATTCTCGCGGGGCGGGAGGAGGAGGGCCGCGCCGCGGCGAAAAAAGTAATCGGATTTAATTGGATCGACGATCGCGAAGGAGCACCCTTGTTTATTTTCAGAGAGACACGGTGCGGTGCCTGGCGTACACAGGCTTTGGCAGGAGAGGTGCGATAAATGGAAGGCGCCTTTAGACGCTCGGAATCTGTGCTTTTTTTCATTATCAGCAAGTTCCGAGCTTCTTTTCGCTCTGCAGCTGCATTTCTATTTCGCATTTTAGTTTTGATGGCATTTTGTTACAGTTATCGCTTGTCTGAGTTTCGTTAGTTTTGAATTAATTCCCGAAATAATACGGATCTGTGAATTTAGCACAATATTTTATTAATACAAAAAAATAATGACAGTTCTAGTAACTCTTTTTGTAGTTCTACGGCTCTGTGTAAAAATTTAAAAAATTCCGCATTTTTTTTATACGAAAACACTAAAATTGGATAAATAGCAGAATTCAGATTTTTTTTTAATATAAAAGATGTGGAATTATTTTTTATTTTTATAAAGAATTACAATTAACAACTGCCATGAAAAATGCTGGAACTCACACGTCATTATTTTTTTTTTCATATCAATAAAATGTATTAACTTCACAGAGAAAGATCTGATCGATACAGCCTCTACTTGCAAATATTGTGCAATGCTTTCTTTTAAGTTTATTTCATAAATTTTATAAAAAAGTAATATAACTATAATAGAATAAACTGTAATATAAATTAGGTAGAAAAACAAATATTATTTTGATATTCCATAAGCATAATTTAGTTAACAATTAATTAAATTATATTTCGAAATATGTATTATTCTCTTTTCTCTCAACCGGAAATTAAAAATGATATTGATATACAGTAAAAAATATTACAAAGCCGAGGTATTCATATTTCGATGTTTGTTTTCAAAGGACAAATAAATTGTGAAAATTAGAGCGCTGATTAAATGTAAATGCCAGTTCGAAATATATGATCCGTTTTCGATTCAAATTAATTAAATAATTGACTGGAAGCGAACCGTAGCTAATCGTTCTCTACGCTAGTTAACGCAATACTGTCCGCAATTGGAAATCGCAGGGAAAAAAGAATGGTGAATTGTATCGGTTCAACAACGATAATTGCGATTAGAAAACGTAAATCGAGCTAATTAATTATGCGACAGCTGTCATGCGTCGTGCGAATGCAAAATGCGAAACTGACCAGTGGACAATGATCGTCCGCAGAGGAGAGGCAATATTCCTGCGAAAAAAATGATACGTCACTTTTGAACGATCGATCGAGTCGACGGAGAGTCCTCCGCGTCGGTCGGTTCCGGTTTCGCGTGTTACGCGTTTCGACACGATCGGTCATCCGTGAGCAGATTGTCCCGCGTGTGGAATTCCCGCAGATTGTCGCGCGAGTTGATTCTCCTTCGTCGTACATTTCTGGTTTCTCTCGCCCCATTTCGACATTGCGCTTTCACGTGTATAGATAATCGTTGGCCGACTTTGTCCGCTTCGAAAGGACGAACATATGTACATCATCGAAAAATGTTTGTAACTCCGATTAAGTCAAATACGCGCAAGCGGTTTATTTTTTTTTTTTCAGTGAATTTGTGAAGATAGTTCCATAAAACATGGAACGTATTTGCGAATGCGGTGTATTGACTGTCTGTGTTATTTTACACAAATAAAAAAACTCGTGGTTTGCATTTGAGTAATTAACAATGCTAAATGAAAGTTTGAATCGATATATCCTATTTGCATGCGTGAAGATGTAATATTTAGATAGAAGAATGCGTTTTTTAAATTCAATTTAAACCGTTTATTTCACGTGAATGAAAGTTATCTTGGAAAAGACATTCAAATACTATTATATACGTCGATTAATATGTTTCTTAAGGAAAATTCTTAAGTAAGAGTTTGGATCGCCATATTTTTCAAAACCTATTTAAGATTGAATGCTTAAGATAAAATGAGATACATGTATCTTACTTTATCTTAAGCAAGTCCTGAAAAAAAAATGGTGGACTGAATACGTGTGGTATTTAATCTTTTACTTGAGAATTCTCTAGATTAATGTATTTTAGTAATTAAATATTCCTTTAAATGCACGGATAATTTTTATAAAGAGATACGTTTGACACTTTCACAATACAATTCTGTTGTCGACATCATTCTTTTGAAAACGCTAAAATTAATCAATCAGATAAAACAATTATATCACTATAGCCCTTGTTTTTTGAACCAGTAATTTCAATCGATCCCTGCCAGAAGTATTTGCATCTCCCCTGCAGATGTCTGCCCGGATTATCGCGCGCAAAACATTTTCCGTTTCCCCTTCGTTTCGACGCCGATATATATCCTACATGTACATGTGCATATACGTACGAGCATGCGTGCGTGCGAAACGTCAATCGCGCGATAAATAAAAAACCTCTCCGCATTACGACGCGTTACGTTCGAAGAAATGTCACCATTAATTATCGCGGTTAATTAATTTCAGACATGGGTGAAACTGCAGCGCGCGATCGGGCGCCAAATCAGGATCAGTGTTCCCTCCCTTTTTTTACTCTCCGGACGTCGGTTATCTTCGATTGACTCGTTCCACGTTGTATCGAGAAGAAAAAAAAAACGGCGCTACCTATTAATTAATACGTGCCGCAACTGAGCAATTTCTCTCCATGCAAAATTGCGCAAATTGTACACACTCGACGAACCGTCGGTCGCCTCGTGTTTTCGATACAAAAAAATACAATTGATAACTCAATTAGCCATTTTTTCAATTCACAAGCGATATTTGACACGATACAGAGATCGTTTTTTTTTTGTATATAGAACAATAGTGAAAAAGAAAGTAAAATAGATAACTATTCGAAAACTATTTTAAAAGGCAAATTACTATCTTTTATACATATTTTACTATATATTATTATACACACACTGAGAAAAATGTCTGGTTGAAAATAGACAAACCAGAAGATTCTGAATATATATATAGCAATCGGAATTATATTTTTATCTCTATTAGAATTCTACTAAATTTAACGAGAAAATCTAATTTATCCATTTTTAATTAAAATTCTAATTAATCCAACCACACATTTCTTTTAGTACATATTTTCAGATATTTCTAAAAAAGCGGGAGTATTATATAGTAATTAAAACTCTTGATACGAATCTCTCAACATAAAAAAAAATTGTAAAATTAGAAACAAAAAATTACAATAATATCCCGTTTAACGATTCTCTATAATACGCTGGGAAACTGTAGCCTGAGTAATTTCGCAAGTGTAATTGGCAATGGAATAAAAATAATTGAAAATAGGACTATTACGCGCAACAATTATCTTTTAAACAATCCAGTTAAGATAATAAAAGACGAGAGCTCCGGTTAAAAAGCGATTTGAGATGATTATTTATTGGTCGACGCTACAAAGCGTAAAAGAGCTACATTAGGATGATTAATACCCTGCCAGATCTCTAATGAAAGAAATAGGACTGCTGCGTGCTCGCGTCGGAATAATGAAATATATAATTACGTCTTCGTGAGATTGTAACACTTTTATAATAGCTATAAGAATAGCGTTAATAAAATATACCTTTATGACCGCGAGTGCGTTTCTCTATAACGCACTTCATTACATTGATCGTTCCTCCAACAACCCCATGAACAAATATGATGAAAAGAACGATAGCTTTGCTGCGCTCGACAAACTTATGGGAAAAATCAACAGTCAATTATAATTGCTCTGAAATATATTTTATGTCACAATTCTGATTATGTAGAAAATTTTTCTACCTTCTTAACATTGACTATTTACACTGAAAGAAAAATGTTTAATGATTATAATTGCATGGTAAGATAATTATGTTCCATTTTTATGATTATTACTGATATTAGTAATAATCACCATATATATAATTCTCTCAAACATGAAAAAGTTGTACTATAAATTATAATAGTTTCAAATATTAAAATATTAAAATATCGATTTAAACGGCAAATAAAATAAACATTTTTATTCAATAAATGCAATCGCAACTATACTGAATAATTATTTTCTTAAATTATTATTTATATGGTGATAATAAAAATAGATTTATTAAAAACTAAAATGTATGTTTTAAAAATTTTCGAGCAGTATGCATGTGAGTATTATTCATAGTACAACTATATTTGAATGGTTAAAACAACTATAAATATATAATTATTTGAAAAAAATTAATTGTATTATTATTTGTTTATTGATTACTATAATAGTTTTAACATAAGTTTCTTAATATTAATATAAGACATTATTAATTGAATTTTTTAATCTCCTATCTGTTTTGTATAATACAAAATTGTGAATGAAACTTTAGCATGAAAATATTGTATAAATGAATGAAATAAATGAATCTATATATTTATGCACAAAAGAAATTGAACACAGCTAATTTAATTGCGTGAAAAAATTGAAACGAGATAGGCTTATTCCATTAAAATTCTGAAAGCTCTATAAGCTCACGACTGCATGATTCTATTGGCGATACTTGACACACTCTATATTGATTATTCTTCCACTGACCGCATGCGTACAAGTTTCACATGCGGAAAGTTCGATACTCTAGTCCAAGTGTGTCTGGATTTAATACCAACAGAAGCCCAGCAAAACT
The DNA here is from genome assembly GCF_001594065.2 of Cyphomyrmex costatus. Classification (NCBI taxonomy): domain Eukaryota; kingdom Metazoa; phylum Arthropoda; class Insecta; order Hymenoptera; family Formicidae; genus Cyphomyrmex; species Cyphomyrmex costatus. The sequence continues at coordinate 1,625,568 of NW_017280255.1, read as the reverse complement.
ACAACTACGGGGCAACTAATGGAGCGATTAATTAATGCGTAAATGGCACTAAATTTTACAGTAGTCGTAATTTTCCTTCAAGCGGTGATGTTAACTTAATACAGACGGAGATGCGAGAGTGGTTTAGGCATACCGGCCGGTTTCTCTCCGTAACGTATAAGGCTCGCTCTCGAGGCACGGCGTTAATTTGACGCGGCGTGCCGCGGTGCCCGTTTACCGCAATGAGTTATGTTCTCGGGGGCACGTTTATGCGACTCGTGCAGTCGACGCGACGGGCGAAGGGAACCCGCGTGTGCTTTTCTCCCTTCTTTCCCCGTTCCTCTCTCATGTTCCTCTCATGTACGAGAGCCCTCGGACTCCCGCGACATTAAGCCGACCTCGATGGCGATTTTACGGCGTTTTTTGCGATGTCAGGTGCCCCCCTAGGGTACGAGTATTGTACGCAGAGTTTTACAGCGGGTTTTAGGACGTTATTTGCGTCACGGTGCCTTTGCGGTCGGGGAGCGATATGGTCTGATATCTTTGCGGAATGTTCACGTGAAGTCCATGTAAAAGGGCGATTATGGGAATTTATCGCTCCTCTTGGGCATTTTATTTGGTTGCGAATTAAAAGATATGATGACGTGATATGAGTCGGATTTAGGAGAGACAAGTGCGGCACTTTTAGATATTCGTGTTACATCTCGATAATGAGAGTGACGCATGTATGATGAAATTTATTTCTTAGTCGATTAACGAAAAATTGAATAGTAACTAATGTAAAAAATTACATATTTTTGGACATAAAGATTAAGATGTTTCTATCTCTAATAGGTTTTCTATAATAAGCCATTATACCTATAAGATGAAGACTTGAACAGTAAGAAATTGACCAATCACAGTCAAATGTGAAAAGAATAACCAACTATAATTAATGTTTTTAAATCATTTTAAGTAAAAAAAAGATTAAATAGATTATTTCAAATAATCAGTGTTAAAAAGTGAATTAATGTGAATAAACATGTAACGGTACGAATCTAATTGATACTATAAGAGTAAGACAGGTCTACGAATTATAACACATAAATATAACGGAACAATCTTCCATTCTATTCAACTCCTTCTAATCTGTATCGGTATAAAACAACTCATCCTGTGTCTCGATCCCGATTACTTCAACACAAACACAAAACTGGAACCGTTTCACGCGATAATCAAGTCCAGACGAGAAGAAACAAGGAACGTGGGTGGGCCTGTTGTCTTCGCGCCCTTTCTTGCCTTCCTGATCTTTGACATTCGTCGCGCTCCTCCTCGCGGGAAGTTATGCGAATTTGTTCCACGCCGCGGCGCGGGAGCACTCGACGATTTTATTACGGAAATCCTTCTCCAATTAAGCGGTCGCTATGGTGATGGCTATCCGCGAGTACTCGCCAGGAGTGCACGTTGCGTCCGTTGCGAACGCACGGACGCAGGGCCGGGGCAAAAAAGACGATGGGGATGGCAAATCCTCCCCTTTTCGCTCCTTCGTATCGCTACTCTTGAAAAAGAGAAGAGCGAGCGGCAGCGGGATGCAGGGGGGAGGTAAAGTGGATACCACGAGATTATAAAACAGGTCGCTGCCGGTGTTTCGCCAGCAGCCAGTATTGCTGACTACCGCCTTTGTGCACTTTGTACTACTAATTGCATCGGGGATCTTCTTAAGCGCGTATCTCCGTCAGTTTTCTCTTTTTAGTCACGTCACGATTTACACGGCGAAAACGTCGACAAAAATTTCTTAATGCGAGCTTTTCTTTTCTTTTCAGTGAGGAAGAGCACGACTGAATGTATCGCGAAATGCATTCGTGAATGTCCTTTCTTCCTTTCGAGCGAAGCAAACGACAATTTTACGCCCGCATTCGGATTTCTTAACGTTTCCCGAAAGCAAGAAGTCTCCCGTACAGCAGAAACGATAATCCACGTTCCAAAATTCACTTACAAAAAAGGGAGAGAAGGAGACGCTCCTCTTTCCTCAAGAGATGGAATCGAGACGAGTGCGAGTAAAGAACTCATGAGCGAGAGAAAAAAGAGAAAGGAGCGAGAGAGAGAGAGAGAGAGAGAGAGAGAGAGAGAGAGAGAGAGAGAGAGA
>NW_017280255.1:1597406-1623445 GCF_001594065.2 Cyphomyrmex costatus | reverse complement strand
GAGAGAGAGAGAGAGAGAGAGAGAGAGAGAGAGAGAGAGAGAGAGAGAGAGTCAGAAGGAGGGAATAGACGAGAGAAGGACGGGGCGAATTGTAGGCAGGGCGAAGAGGGAATTAAATTACGTTTTAATTTCGCGGCCATTTCGCAAGCGCGCGTTACGCGACGCGATACACCAAATATCCGGCGCAATTTACATTTTAAATTGGAGACTTCTTGCGCGACGGGCTCAGGGGGGTTTCGTTGTCGGCGCCGTCATTGACTACAAAAAGCGTCCCCGCGGCTATGAGACTGCGAATTTGTATGAAAAATCGTGACCCGCGTGATCATACTAGTGTTACAAATGCGAAGATATCGTTTGCGGAACTTTAACAAACAACCGTTAGAGCTAAAGATGAATCTTTCTTGGTACTTTCGTGCGATTTTTTGGAGACAAAGCTGAATGCAAGTAAACTTCGTAAATACTTGTGTTTTAAAATAAAAGCGTGCATTATTTTTTGTATTTCTATAGTCTTTTGATATTAACGGATGATAACGATTAATATTAAGTAGCAAGAGCACAAAGAACGTTGTAACGTAAGAAGAAAAAAGTTTCAAATTATTACCAACTGTACGTAACTTAATTCACATACCTATTATACCTAATGCTTTTTTTATACAATAGATATTAAAAAATTTTTATAATTACTATATTTTAAAACATATACGAAAAGAACGGTTTTAATGAAATATCTAAACGTTTAGTTAGATACAGATCATGGGAAATAAATAATTTTGTGGGACTATCAAAATAATTATGTATCTATAAGACGCAACTTAAACTTGTTGCTAGGATGTTAAAACTTTTTGCAGTAATATTCATTATATGCTTGAGTTTCCTACGTAATTATTTTGATTTAATAAAATTATTTCAGATTTGTATTCCTAAATTTTTGATATTTTGGCTAACTCGTTCTTTCTGTGTGACATAAAGACATTCGCGTTTATTAAATTTATTCACTCTCTTTAAATTTTATTATTTTTCGTAAATAATTCACGTAATTTACTAATAAACTTGAGAGAACACAAAAAAATATATGTATTTCAATTTTATTTAAAAAAATTATATTCCTTTCTCTCTAGTTGTATACGAGAAATTCTGGGTGACATGAGACAAGAAAATATAGATAATATAAAACGTTAAAACATAATTCATCTAACTACTCCGTTTAGACGTCAGTAAGGGAGTTTGCTACGCTTTAATGTCTGGTGTTTCGAGAATTCTCTGTCGTGGCGGTTATGTCCAAGCTTTACCGAGAGACTTGTTTCGCTGCACGGCGCTGCGCCGAAGTCGACATGATAGATTGTTTTCGCTCTTCGACGCCTCTTTTTCCCGCCGAGGAACATCGAATTCTCGAGGACGGCCAAGCCTCGTTTCGATGCCGCGAATAGCCGCCGCGTTCGTCCTCCACCTCCTCCTCAGCCGGTCGACCGTTCTCTGCCCTCTTCGTCGATTATTCTTCCCCGCGGCGCGCGAGGGCGACGTGTTCTGCATGAATGGAAGTCCTCTGTATACCGCGAAATGAATGGTTCCCCTCACATGCACGAAGATGTAGCTGATACTTACAAGGTATCGAAGATTGTACTTCATAAACAAAATCCCGAAATTTCCATAAGTGTATTCTTCAAAACGCTGCCTAAAAATTCTCAGGGAAATTATAATATCAAATCTAAATAAAATTGTGTTAATTACTACGATAAAAGATTTTTGTGTGTGTAATAAAATTTTAGAATTTTAAATTGTTTAAATTAAGATGTATATATAATATAGAGATCTTAATTTATTTAATTATAAAATTTTTTATTTTGTAAATTATCAAATCCATTTTAATCGTTGTTTAATAATCTATTCTTCTTGTTTCTGAAACTGTTTCCTTTTATGATTTATTTCTAAAACGGAGACAAAAAGCGAAGAGTATTGAACTATGGTCAAACTTAATTGACTTCAAACGAGTCAGACCGTAATGGGTGTCGCCAAGCACACTGGCCGCCACAGACAACATGTCTGCGAGGTTCTCGAAGGAATCCTGACCGACTCCAACTTCGTCCCGTGGTTGCCAGCGACCGCATGCACACCCACACAAACGTCCACGTGCTTGCTTGCGTGTGCATGCGCCGCCGGCGGCGGCCAAGAGAAAACGAAGGGCCTGTCGCTTCTGTGGAAGCGCGTACCGTCCTCGCGGATGTGCGGATAATTGCCGAAAATATGGACGCCGCATTTGTGTGTTGCCAAAGTAATTTGCCGGGTTATTATGGGCGCGGGAAACTCGAGTAGCTCCGATGACGCTGTTCGTGTGTTTGTTGCTTGTTGCGTTCCGAGGAATATCCGGTAGAATGACAGAGCAACGCGTGTAATAACCCGTGGGATCAGAACACAGAGAGTCACAGCTGTTTTCCCAACTTAGATCCAGTTACACAGGTGTTAATTAACTTTATTCTGCGGCAAGTAAATAAATTACAGAGAAAATACCGATGAGATTTTGTTTCACGAAATTACGAATTCCTAATGTTTCAAGTCACGAGTTGCGTGGCTTTAAAATTCTCTTAAATTAATTCCTTTAATTTACGTAAAAGAGACTGTCTGATAGATTAAGAAATAAATTAAAAATTTTATTGTAGATAAAAATATCAAAAGTAGACAGATATTAAAATAAAATTCTAATTGAGAACATTCTTGAATATTAAATTTGGAAACATACAAAAATATGTCGAAATTGATTAATCATTTTTCGAGCTCTTTTTAAAAAATCTATTTTTCATTCAGTAGACAATTAAATTAACATTTTTACTTTCCTGTAAAAATAGAAAGTCACATCAGATGCGATTCGAATATTCAAATTACACCACATGTTTTCATCTCTTCAGGAAAGTAACGACGTTAAAGCACGAGGTCACCAGTTGCGTCAAGACGGAAATGCGATTCGAGGCGGTCCTCACGCATACTCACGTAGGCATACGCAAAATACACCGACCGAGATTTACTGGTCCGAACCTCGTTCTCGTTGAAAACGCATAACTGTGCGACGTGCACGCGATGCACGACTCTGGTCCCTTTCGTCTCAGCTTCTGATCTAAATCACTGCGTCGGTTTCATTTCACGAATAGACGTGCAGGAGAAAGAGATCGAATTTCCTGGAGGGTGCTCCAAAGAAAAGATAGACGATACATACGCAAAGATTGAACTTTTGTTACTTTATCGTGATAAATTGTGTGCGATCTTTGTAAAAAAAAGGGGGGGACCTCTATTTAAAAAGTAAAAGCGTACAAAAACCGTTTGAATAAACCTAGAGACACATTTAAACGTTTGCAATCAATTATATAAAACAGAAAACTTTTTGACTGTGATCTTTTTGCTATTATTATATAGTTTTTCGAAAACAATTTTAAAATGTCTCGTGTGAGAAATGCATCAGACATTTGTACGTTATATTGAATTATAATACGTAGTTATTAAATATTGTGATCGACAATGTAAGAACCTCGAGAGAATGTTTCGAAACAATTAAAGCGATTGAAGTGATAAATAAGAGTCGTTTAAACTTCGCTGCAAATAGAGACGTATTCTGATGAAGTATTCTGATAAAGTATTCTACTCTTCGGCATCAAACGAATGAAAGAAATATTACGCGCATGAATATACAATATGGGGTTTACAAACGAATGCGCCAATGTGTTTTATTTTTTTTTATGAAATACACGTATTCTTTGAGCAAAGTGTTGTATAAATATTTAACGTATCGTGCGAAATCTGAGAAGAAAGGAATAACATAAATGTGACAAGCGATAATGTATATTTTGACGAGTTACTATATTTAAGAAACAACAGGAATAATTAGTGTAGCGTTTTTTTTCTTCTCAAGAAGAAAGATTAATATTTATAATTTGCGAACAAAAATTATAAAATTAATGTGTAGAATGAAATAAATATTGATAATATAATATATACAATAAATGTATGTGTGTGCATTAAAATAAAAATCACAGAAACAGTAACATCTTCACTGTGGAATATTTAAATTGCTTTTTCTAAAATGATACAAGTAATGACGAAACTTTTAATTTATTACTTCTCAAAGTTTCATTCAACGTTATAATAAAGTTTTTTCGATCTTAAATGAATTCACTGTTATAACTTTATTGGTGACTCATAAGGAAATGTTAACTAATTTGAATATTAGCGTGTATTTGTCGCATGAAATTGCGGCGATTTACCGTAACAACTTGCTGAGATTTTATGAGACGAGAAGAAGTTATGACAGGAATAATAACACAGTAATCGCGCTATATGAAATAAAATACAAAATCGGGATACACGCGTAAATCAATTCCTATTAGAGAACATAGTACAACATAACGAACTGTATTCGCGTATGCCGCAGACTCCGTCATTATGCTCCAGAACCGCCTGATGATCGGAGCTCTAACGTATCCTAACGGTATCGCAAATTAGCCGCGTGTTATAAGCGAGCGAGCGCATAATTGCGGTTTCGAGCACAATGTATTGCATTTTTAGCTACTCTGACATAAATCCGCGATTTATTATCCGGGTCGTCCAAGATACTTCCTGAATTCTGTCAAGAATCGAGCGCTTCCATTCGCGGAGAGAAAGCGTTATTTAAAGCTTGGAAAAGAAAGTGTGTCTTTCGTATTATATATTTTAATGATATTGCATAGTTCAGATATATCGTCTTTATCAATCACAAAATACGCTCGTAAATGTGTTATCTCGCGCCCCGATATCACCCATTTACTTCCAGACAACCTCGACAGCATCGTATGCTTTTTTAAATGAGGACGATATTAAGTCGCAAGATAACTCGTTTATGACTACAAGAGGATTAATTAAAGTGTGAAACAACAGGAATATTTAAACAATATGCCTCGGTAATCAAACTATAGGAGGACAAAATTCGAGAAATCCGGATTCGATCTTGCAGGCAAAAAGAATAAAGTATCTACAGTTTTTAAAATGCTTAAATAACTTAAATTATTAATAGCTTTCTAAGATGCTTATTTGCATCAATAATATTAAATTGCTTATCAATTAATTTGTGAGACTATTTTAGTTTCAGTTTAGGACTGTGTTTTAAGACAAATAATCGGCGCACAGTTTGCTCAAACAGAAAATTATATGAATTCACAAGAAGTATTACTAGGCGCGAAGAATCGCCTTGACCGAACATGGAATTTTTCACTCATGTGTGAGGAATATTTAAATTACATTACGTCATAAAAATTATCATACGTACAATATAATCTCGGTACATTGAATATAGAAAAAATATTTTTGTTAGATATACACGTATATTCCAGGAAAAAAAAGTAATAAATATCAAAACGATTTTCCGAACGTTGATTGGTTTTAAAAATATCCTTCCCATGGCAGAAAAGCGATATTATTCGTAATTAAACGGCGAATTTCGGTATGTATTTCGCGAATGCGTGCAGTACAATTGCGTACACATACGCGTGTATAAATAAATTCGCGAACTGCCACGCGGTCTATTCGTGCGTTCGCGCGAACGCACTCTCAACATTCCGAATTGCCGCTTACCTCACACATTGTCGTTGCGTAACTATTGCTGCGTTATTGCACACAACTGTCGTGAATCTCGGGAATGTACCTGTGAAATGTTCGCGTTTACACCAAGTATAAGGTTTCAAATTAGAGAGCCCCGCCTCTGTGTGGGATCGGGTGTATTATGATAATTATCTCGTAGAATTTTTGTCGGAATACGAATGGTATAATAAACCTCGAGCAAAGTGGTAGTTTGGCAGTTTTAAAAAGTCGCTTTAAATTTAGGCTTGCGTAAGATTAGCGTTAAGAGAGTTAATTATGCGTTAAGATATACGAGTTTCGTGTAGGTATGCACAATGTTGCACTTGCACGAAATGCTCCTCAAGATCGACAATATCTACATTAGATATCTTTAGTTATCGCGTCAGGAATTAAGAAAGTAGCAAAATATCACCCTTTAAGTAACTCCGCTTCATAGAAATAAATCATTTCGTTGAAACGTTGCGGGAATGTACATGCATTCAACAATCATTAGCGATTTTCTCTGATTTTTCTGCCTCCGATATTATAATTCAAGATATCTGTCAGAATTATTAATACTGAAGAATTTAAACGATGAAGCTTTGATGGCGTGATTAATCATTCTTTTATCTTACTTTATTTTTTATTATCTCTTCTTGGCTGAAATTGTATTTTTAAGCGCATTGCACGATCGATTCCGTGCAACAGCGTGCAACGAGAAAATATCCCTCGGCGAGAACCAGCCGCACCTTGTGCCGCGATAGAGATTCTTAAGTAAAAGATTGGACACCATACGTTTGGTCTGCCATATTTTTCAAGACCTGCTTAAAATAGAACGAGATAGATTGTGCATAGAATAAACGAGACGCATCTCCTTCTATCTTATGCATCTATCTCACTCTATTCTTAGGCAAGTCCTGAAAAATATGACGGACCAATTAGAAGTTGTCTAAACCATGTTCAATGTCTTACTTGAGGATTTCTAGGGTCGTGCACTCGAGATCGCAGCAGCCGAGCGTGTGCTAGAGTGAGCCGAAGCTATAGCAACTATCATCGCGTGTGCTGTTACGCCGCCGCGCGGGGATACGTATAAATAAATCCGTGAGCTGCCACGCGGTCTGCCGTGAAGCACGGCGTCTGCACGGGTTGTGTGCATTCGTTGCTGTCACTGTCGCCGTCCGTCGCCGTGCTGTCCATCCTTTCGCGCGAACCGACCTCTCGTCTCGCCTCGCCTCATTTCACCATGCAAAACCCGGTAGACGCATTTTCTTCGCCGCACAGGTGCTTCCGCGATCTCCGGGTATTCTCGTTCGGACGCGGATCCGCTTTCACGTGCGCGCTCTTGGATCTCGCACGGTTTTCTGAGGGTGGCAACGATGTTATTCCACGTGGAAAAATATACGCGTTGATTTCTAAGTAAATTTCTCCACGATATTTATGCATGAAAGGGAATATATGATATTTGTATGAGCATGAAATATCGTAATGTAATAATAATACATAAAGATAATAGTAATTCATTTAGATCGATTTGTTATACTGTTATGTTATTTCATTATAAACTATATTTAAAACATTTATGACTTCTATAATTCAAAAAGATATATTTTTAATGCACATAGAAGAAACAGTTTTGTATGAAAATTTAAAATTTTAACTAAACAATACAATACAAGTCTGAAAATTATTTTGTTGGACCATGAAAATAATTACGTAGGAAGTTCAAACTGGTGGCTATAGAATATTAAAACATTTCGCAACATTGTTCTCATCGTACTTGAAATTTCTACAAAATTATTTTAATGACCCAACAAAATTATTTTCATATTTGTGTTTATAGCTAAAATTTTAGTTATTTTAACAAAATCGTTTTTTGCGTGCATAATCTTGATTAATTATTTTGAGTTAGATTGATTAAATGAAACACTAATTGTAAAACTGGAAAGAAATAACCGTTTAAAAAATGAGAAATTAGTTAAAATTTAAATAATCCTAAAAATTGAGTTTATGTACAAATTGCAAGCAAAAATGTCATATTTAAATAAATAAATCATAAATAGAGAGAATATATATTAAGCACTTAATGAATAAAATGTTGATGATAGATTTTTAAAAACTTTAGAATTACTTTTCTACCAATTCTAAAGATTTCTGTAAACAAACTTTATTCCCTCCGCGTTCAATAAAAAGAAACAGGAGGAAACTACAGAGTAAAAGAAATAATAAACTTTGCAAAAGTTTCGCCAGCTTCAATGTATCCTTAATAATTGTATAAATATGTGCGAATTTTTTAAATTAAATATAATCGATATTATTGCTCTCATGTTTTACTGCCCCTTATATTTTTCTATGCGTTTCTGGCTTAATCATCGATTTTGTTATATATTACGGGAAATTCTCTACTTGTCAGAAAGCGATTAAACTTCAGACTTTGCGCACCATGCTGTTTCTTTTCGTAAACTTTGTCAACATCAGCGTCAACAACAACAATAACAACAATAATGAGTCTCCTGCGGTTACCGAGAAGAGAAAAGAGGGGCCTCTCTTCGGTCGTCCCAAAATAAACTGCGACCGCATACTCGCGTTCGTTCGCGACTGCGCCTGCTCGCTCGTTCAACAGCTCGATTTATTCTCTTGCTCTTTATCGCGGAATCTTGCCTCCCTCCCTTCTTTCCTTTATTTTTGCGCACCTCTCTAAGCAGAAATTTTCGGTATGCAAATGGTACAAAACCACTCTATGCACCGCTCGGACATCGCTACTTTATTGTCATATATATTAATGACCGTTGATACAAAAAAAAACATTTCGTAAAATAGGGGCTCCTCAGACTATTCTATATGTCAAAGCACAAGAATTTAACAATGCGATCAGTTCCCTGAAAATGATAAATGGCGATTGGCTTGGCCGAGATAGAGAAATTATCCTTTCATTTGTATCACACGATAACATCGAATGTTTCTCGCGCACCGGAGTTAGACCAAAGGTCAGAGAACCGGTAAAATGAACAGTCAACTAGAGGAAGCGAAGTGCGAGTCGGTTAAAGAGAAAGCGGAAGCCGTGTAGTGAAAATTTATTCTTTTCATTTGCTTGTACGAAACTCCACGCGCGTCGGCTCCATTGTTCGCTTGTACAAAACTGAGAGACTGTCGCGGACGAACGCAGACGACTTCATGAAATCGTAAAATGAATTATTACAGCCCCGGGAGTTACTCCCATGTGAGCCTTACAGACTTGTATAATGGGATAATCGTGCTCCTGGAAAGAGATTTATGACCGCGCACATTGTGTAAGAGAGTTATTTTCTTTTAATTAGTATTAGTGTGCTTCGAGTGTAACAGCTGACTAGTAATCGCCCATGTTACATGGCACTTTATCCATTGTCACAAAACAATGGGGATCGAAAACTAGAGAACAAGAGTCCGGAATACAAATAAATCATATCTATCCAAATATATCGACTTTATAGATTATTTCTAAATATTTTTACGTATATAATTAGACGTGAGCAATCTTACGTAATCCTATCTCTTACTTAATCCAAAATTAAACTTTACGATAAAATACATTTCTTCGCAATTCTATATAAGAAGCAAAGATCACGATGTTTTCGTGGCGATTCGGTATCTCAACCCCAGTTGAGATATTCCTCGAAACCATTTACTACTTTTCTCGAGCATGAAAAGTTCTTCGCAGACAGTACAAATTTCGTATCGATCGTATCGATGTGGACCATCTTGCGTGCCGGTCAATTTCCATTGCGATTTCGTAAGGTCGAAAACGAGAAAAATGTTCGCGACGAACACGTTCGTGAAACCAGTCGCAGAATCGACGAGATCGCCGGTGCCTTTGGCCAGGATAACCTTAAATGGCCCCGCCGTTGGCATCGCCTTTTAGAATCTGTCCGGCAGAACTCGTCTCGTCGTTGACTTTCCTCTTAGACGCCTTTGCCATGTTCCACGTTTGTTAGTTCCTTTTCTAACTCTTCATGTTCTTCGTGAAGTAACTTTCCGCCAAAAACACTTTTTCAAACTAGATTTTTGTTGAAGTTCACAATGGAGAAACAATTGGTCGAGTTAAAATAAAGTAATTGAATTTTTTTTACATTTTGTACTAAAAAGTAATACTATTTTGTCGCCTTTGACTAATTTTACTCTAATTAATATAATATTACGTAATATCATGCTTGGCGTTTTATAATTGGTAAATTTTAATATTTAATTAAACGAGCAATTAAAGCCGTTGAGCCGATTTACGACCTGTGAAATTAAACAAACGACAGGTGAAAGCGGCAAATTAATAACCCGCGAATTAATAGATTAGAACAGCAATTTCCTATCAAACGTACGATGAGCTACTCATCGCGAGTGTCCACTCGCATTAATATCCATGCCAGCGCATTAAATTAAAGACGTCTATAAATATGTCAGCGCACGGTGACTGCATTCACTGTGTTTGTGCCTCGCTGCTGTTTCATTTTCCCTCTTGACACTCCAATCTCGGTGCTTCGTTGTACGAAATACAAATTCATCTCGAAGTCAGAAGCATCTCGGAAGGTGATGTCAGAGAAAGCTCTTGACGAGATTTACGCACTATCATATTTTCCACCGCGTCCGATCAAATCTCTCTACAGGGTGGAGTCCCCGTATCTCTTCCACCGTAAAAACGTGAGCACTCCGTAAATCCCCGGCGTTTCGTCGTATTGTTTGTCGAGATTCTCTCATCCAATTTTCTTGCTCTTTCGCTCCCCTCCGCTTTTCGGAAATATCGTTCTTCCCGTCTGTCTTTTTACGTAGTCTCTTCCTCTTTCTCTTTCTCTCACTCACTCTCTGTCCCTCTTTTTCTATCTGTCTACCATTCGCAACTGTCCCTCCGGCTGCAATCTCGGACAATCTCGGCGAATAAACTTGCCCCGCTGTCTCCCTATCGTCTTCTACTTTCACGTACCCGGTGTCCCGTTCCGCAAAGATTACAACGTCGAAATTAACTGACAGACCTGGTGGCCCCTAATGGAGCCAAGGAATTAGAACCGGACGCAGTGCGCTTGCCACGTTATTATCGGGTATCTCCATACCGTTTGCTGTGACGGCAATTCCGCCGCGGAAACGCGTCGCAGAATTGCACACCGGAGAACACCCGGCGGGGGGCAATTATTATAGACGCACCTTCTCTGCGCGCGCTATCTGTCTTCCACCGTTGATTATTCTCGGCGGCCGAGATCTGCCTAAGATAGCGCCTAAATGGCTCGTAACCTCCGAATCAAACGGGATCAATGACTGTTGCGCCGGTATAGTTGGCGAGATTGCACAGCTGTGCGTCCAGTATCAGATATATATAACTCGTTAACCAGTCGTTATTACTTTCATTTTCCTTTTCTACTTGTTTTACAGCGTTTCCTTTGGATTTGTTATGATAATAAAACAATCAAACACACACACACACATAATTTGCAACGAGAAAATCATGAAATTAAAAAATCTTATTTTTATATTTTATATTTATTTATTTCTTTAAATCTGTAATTATATATGTCTTTTCTATACTCTTGAAATTTAATTAAGTTCTGGTATTTAAGTTTTTTAAAGTAAATAACAAATAATAAATTTTTTAAATTAATTTTTCAATCATAATTCAACGATAAGTTCTTCCCTCGTTCCCTTTCCTTTTGATATTTCACAATTTTTTACCACTTTTTAATCGTGATAAATCAAGCATTTCTCTGCACAAGTTCGAGTACAATTCTGACACCTACACGTAAGGAAGGATCCCCGAGCTTTCTCAAACTTGTGGACCATCCGTTTCACACTCTTCTCATCTTTCATCCCGTGAAATATATCCTTAACTCGCGATTTCGAGAGACGCAATCTCACGGTTTTCTGCAGCTTTGGATTGCGGATATATGTATGTGTATGTACAGCACTCAGATATATGTGTAAAGACACGCGCGACATACATATTCCCGTATCGTCATATATGACATAGCGCGCACGATAGATAAGAAGATATCAGCCTAATCTTCAGAAATCACGGCGGCTCGTAAATATCCGTCGATCACACCGCGTGGGAGTCAAACGAATTCGATGACGACGCCCCTACAAAGGGCGCAGCTTTCTTTAGGCGCAGCTCGCTTATCTAAATGGACGACGGCGATTATCGGATCTTGGCTCGTTGTCTTCGTCGTGGCTCACCTGGCACACACGTAGCGATTCTCGGTATATTTTCTGTCGAGACAGGCGATGCGCTATCTCATGGATGCGTAATCGATTCTCGTAGCGAGCCCAACCAACCGCGGAAACGTAGCGCGTGCAGCCCGCAGCTATACGTGAACGGAAAACTCTGACTTCACATGGCCGATGCTAGGTCGACTTCGGTCGTCAAAGAACTTTAACTTTATCGAGAAAACGCCGATAGGCGTGGGAGCTCCAAGTTCCTTGTACCGTTGCTGACGTATCTTTAACTCTTTGAAAGCCCTCATACTCCGTAAATCTTTTGGAGTGCACTCTTATTCGAAAAGACTAAAACTTGAGCCAGTCTTGACAAAAGGAGTGAAAATATTTTCACATTACAATAAACAAGAATGATAGATTTTCACTCTTTAGGAATGAGATATTCTATTCCTTTGGAGTGAATTTCATTCCAAAAGAGCTAAATTTTACTCTAAGACAACAAAATCTGCGATTCTTATTCAAAAGTGAAAAGTTTTCACTCCAAAAGATTTAGAGAGTAGTATAGTACGTCTAATGCTGTACGTAACCATTTGATTTCTCATTTTGTTTTACCACTGTGAATGCACTATAAATTCGTACTAAACGCATAAAGAATCAACGCACTTACAACTAGCGGCAAATGTGGCGTTAAATAGAAAATATGGGGTCATGGCGAGTTCGTATTTATAGTCACGTTTCTGTTGACGAACTCGGCTATGTAAAACTTATTCTTTGAGGCAAGATACGGTTCAATAGATGAATCTTGAAACTCTACTTGACAGTCGTGACACATTCATTATTATGTTTGTCAATGATCTGTGATTTAAATGAGAAACGTTTTTAGATATATGTATAAGTTTCTCATATGACGCAATAATCGAGTTTTTATTTTTTATTTCATAACGTGAATAAAAACGTTTTCTCTTATCTGTTGATATGCTATAAGTATATAATATACATATTTTCAAATTTTAATAAAATTAGTGAATTATTATTGTAACTATTTTTGTATAAAGAAAAATATCGAAAAGAATAAGATGAAATTGCTGTTAAAATGATAGAAATGTTGGAATTAAAATAGAAGTTTTTAAGAAATTACTCTCATTCATTATACGCGAAGTGAATACTGTGTTCTTACTTACATTACCATTTCTCTCGGAGAATTTTATGCGCGGTAAAATAACAATAAACTTGCCATATTTACTTCGAAACATAGTGCTTTGCACGGTACGAAGGAAAATGAGTGCAGTGTGAGTGCAAACTTATTTCGTGAAAAGCTTCCTTCGCCAAAACATGTTTGTTCAAGCACGTGCAACCGCAAAATTACATAACCATTTTATTAAATAATAAACTGCTTTGTTTGCATTCCGTGTAACAAATTATTTTTAAATGTGAACAGAGCGAGTATGAACAACGTTAGAATGAAATAATTGGTTGGATTGAACAGAGAGAGAAAGCAGTATTGCAACTGTTGTAAGATTCTTTAATATGATTAATTTGTACATTTAGATCCATAAGGAACTAAAAAGTAAGATCAATCATATTAAAGAATTTTGTAACAATTGTAAAGCGGCTTTTTCTGCTCAGCGCGGCTATTATACCTATCGTTTTTTAAAGCTTTGAACGATACATTATATTGTAATGGAACACCTGACTTTATAGCATCCAGGCTGACGGAGATTCCCTGTCGTTGCTCCGGTATTCTAAAACGCGATGTAACAAATATCTTCTCGTATCGGTGTATACATTAATGTATACCGTTTTTATGTTTGCAATAAAATTGCTAACGTAAGCTTGTGAGTTTCTCTCAGCAGGCCTTTCACCGGGCATAAATCAATCACTTGCCGCGTCGTTATCCCAGTAGTTCGGATCTCGAAGCTGCATGGCGAGTAAAGTTTGCAGCATATCTTGATAACCATACATCATAAAGCGCGCCTGGATTTATCTTCGGTCTACTCGGACGGTCTCCGAGTTATTTAGAAACGATTTCAATACCGCCAAGTTGTCTGAAACGGGTTGTATCGTATCGTATTGCTATGCGGCCGAATCAATCTCACCAAACCGCGCTATCAAAAAAAAGAAGAATAAACCGCTATAAAAGAGCTATCCGATTCGAATTGATTCTAATAAATTATCTTCTATCAATTAAGAGCTAATCGAAGCTTCCTATCTCCGCCTTTGATCGCGTTGCACAACAAGAAATAAAACGAATTACCGTCTGCAAGAAATATATATAAGTGCTTTTCTGCTTCTACGCCGCGCGCGACTTGGTATTAATTAGTTTTTATTAATTAGACGCTAAATATGATTGTATCATTACTTTCTATCACAATATTCACAACAGTATGAACTTATAAAATTGCAAAGATTATCCCTTTGTCATTACCGTAAATTGTAGATGTATAAATATAAAGGAATCCTTTCCAATTCTTCTGTTTAATGTAACTATTAGTACAATATTTAAAGGATAATATAATTAAAATGTTGTTGTAAGTTTCTAGTCAGATCTTATTTTTGTTTGAGAATGTCTATGTATCTCCTATCTGGGTATATAATATTTGGATATAAGAATTAATTAAGGATTTAGATATACTATAGGTAACAATATTTTTATTGTACACACTCATACACTTATGAGAAAGATACTGCAAACAATTACGAAATGCCATAAAGTCTATTTTGCGCTGTATACATATACATACGGTAACACGTACACAGAATTGCACCTTGCGCATAAAGGGTTAACACCTCCTCCTCGTTTCCTCGAGAATCGGATCGCGCCGCTCGCGTGGATCGACCGGTCTTAGCCGATCCGCGTAATTGGATCTCGATCCACGTAATGCCTGGAATCGCCTCAAGGAGGTGAGGCAAGATGCTGAAGGATTTTTTGGTACCTCTATCTGGACCGTCGCGCGATAATCGCTATTCGGTGCGAAGCGGACGCAGAGTTCGATCATGAACCGGGAAAGTATTGTCGATCTCCTCACGGTAGCGATGGGATTAAGCGGAAAACAAATCGATTTTAACAACGGCAACTGTGCTTTTTAAAACAATCTAGAAACTTTTTTCTGTCCACCTATATCTCTATTAGGGCCTTTTAAATTTATCTCCTTTAATAATAAAATTTATCGTTTTTTTTTATAAAATATGCAAAAATATATTTATTATATTGTGCGAGCGTTCATGTTTTATAAGAATTAACGAATATAAACAGACAATAATTAATAAATATTTTAGGAGTTAGTGTGTACGTTTTTTTTTAAAGATATTGTAATAAAGCAACAAAATACTCGAAAAGTATTTTTTAAATCTCAAATTGACGTCGGAATTTTATGGAAGCAATAAAAATACAAGATTAAGATTGTGAGTTGTGTGGGACATCCTGTACCATCTCAGTCAATAAAATGCCGGCGCGACGGTCGTTTTTCTACAACGCGGGGATCAAGGCGTGCGCCCGTATACGTGAGGTTGTTTCGCGATCGAGTACGTGACGCGGTCAAAGTTTCGTCCACCGTGCCATCGTCTTGCGAACCTTGAGAAGAAGGTGCTAGCGCATATCGAGCTATTAGCACAGCGAGTAGCTCGTGGCTATCACCTTTGCATTTTACTGTCAGGTAACGCCCAACTTTTTGTCACCAACGACGAATTAACTTGCGAACGTTCGCGCTGGGATAAAAAGTTATGTCTTTGCACAGCGATCATATGAAGTGTCGTCTTATAACTTCATCAAGTGTCACTTTTTATTTTAATATGCAAGAGACGGTAGTGAAGCGATATTCTCTGTTAAAGGTGGCCTCTCTGTCTCTCTCGCCTACATTATTTAAGATTATAAACTTGCAGAAGATCGATATACAACGTGATCTTGGATCACGCTTAAGATATTCTGTGCCATCGATCGTTCGTCCCGGATTATGAAGAAGAATGCGTTCTGATGAGTCGATTGACCGAGGTGAGTGGCAATTAAAAAGGATCGCCGGTCGAAATCTAACACGACTCGATCGTATTAATCACACACGCTACCTAATTCCCGACGTCGATATCAATCTTCGGCGAAGCAGTTTCTCTCATATTATTGTTCTCCTTGTTCGAGCACTGGATCGTAGATTGATGGCTACCGAATTCGGGTTTCGGTCGGTAGATATAGACTCTATCGTCGTTACTACACGGTGTTGTAAGCGTCTTTCGCGAGAGAGGCGGAGATGAACGATCACGAAGATTAGTGGTCCACTTGGGAGGGACATTGCTTCCGCACGAATCTTTATCGGTTTATTTTTCTCCGTTCGTTTAAAACTCGCTCGAGGTTTCGGTACCCCGCGATAACGGATTTAATACGCGGACGTGAGATATAGCTCGCACATTGTGTCGGCTTTGTACGATATAACGACATTAAAATATGATTATTAACGAAAGTTAAGGATACATAATGCTGCTTATCATCATACTATATTTTACTTAAGAATGTGATTACAAGTATTAATGTGATTGTGAACTTAAAAGTACATATTTGATGCACTGTTATTCTAAAAAAAACGACACTCAAAAATATTCAACAAAATATTCAATAAAATTTTAACAAATAGTGATAATAAATGTCACATACAATTGTATCGCAACAATTTTGTTCTTAAAACATTTTATGTTATTGGTAAAAAGTAATATAGATATTTATTTCTTGTATTTATATGTATAATTGTGTATATAAAATTGTGTTATATAGAAAGTAATATCTAATAAATAATAAATAATACATTAGACATGATAAAATATATTGTATATGATTTTTATATCCTAACAAAATATAAAGAGAATTAAAATTAAAAGGAAATTCTTGTTAGATTATTCTGTTCCACGATAGTCACTGCGATTTTTAAAGTTTGTACAAAGTTTAATATCTTTAAAATGATACGAGTTGCGCTTCAAAGAAGCGCAAGCTCTGCCCGCGGAGAAAAAGTCCATTTGATCGCATTGGCTTTTTGAAGCAATAACACGGCTGTTTTGTTCGGTAAACGAAACTCGTATGGGATCAAAAGCAAATGGTATAGGAGGAAAATGGTAACGAAAAGAAACTACATCGAATAACTAGAAAACTTGGAAAGTCCTTGGTCCATCGGGTTCTCATACTAAAGTATTATTGCTCTTAACCAAAGAGATATTACTTCTGCAACCGAAGTCTCTTTTTATCGTAAGTAGTAAATCCTTAAATTTTCATCAGGATATAGCAGCTTGCGAATTTTCGATATATATATAATATTTGTTAACCTCTCATGTTGTTGACCCCATAATAAGTTACCGACCTCAGAGATTTAACTGATTTACTTTAGTGAAAATACCGAAAAAACACGTGTATATCTCTCTCTTAAAAAAAGAAGTTTCGAGATAGGTAGTTAAGATCTCGGCGATCAATAAGCGGCTTAAGGATCCGAAGCGAATAACCACTCGCGCGTGGATCTCCCCCGAAGTTTGAAGACACGATCAATTGAACTCACGGATTTGGAGAAAAAAAATGGGGGATCCTTTTTCACTCGGTAAACCGAACTCGTACGGGCCAGATGGAGATCACACGTGAAGGATACGGAATGGAGAAAAAGAAAGAGGGGTACCCTCGGATAACTAGGAAACTTGGAAACTCTCGGCACCGAGAGATCTCTTACTTACAACTGAAGGCTTTACGTTTTCTGGCCGACGAAAAATAACTTTTAGCGTGGAAGGAACGTCGCGGGAGGAAAGACAAACCATGCGGCGGAAACAGAATGGGTATCGGGGAGGGATCCTTCACGAGGACTCCTTCGCTCTCAGGACTCGCGCCAAGGAGTTTCAAGTTTCACAAAGTCGTAGCTCGTTTCGGTCTTGGGAGTTCGGAAGGAAGGAAAGGACGTGAGAAGTTTCGACGGTTCGGTACGCCGTTCTTCTCCCACACCAGCGAAACAAGAGACACCTTCTTGCACGGCACAAGAAAATAATTGGATAAAGAGTGCACTGAGTTATCGACTATATGAAGTATTTCATAGTTGCCCGGGAAAGAGAATAGAACTATATATCTGCTGAACTAAGTTACACTACATAAAGTTCTTTTTATAAGCAAACATTACCACTTCACACTCGTATCAATATGAGATAACAATATATTCTTGTTTTAATAAAATCTTATTTGTTTTATTAATACTGTTATTGAATTACCAAAATTATTTTTAATGAAAATAACGTTGTTGATATCATAATTCTTTTGTAGTATTGTACGAAGTAGCACTAAGTTTTCAGTTTCGCATTATTTGAAGCTCATCAGTGCTACACAAACAGTACACTGATTTCCAAAGTAACTTCCAAACTTTGATTACGAGCTCCATGATTCTAAATTCTCCTTCATTATGGAAGTTACTTTTGAAATTCATTTTCAGGTTACATTCAAATTCAGCAATACCAAGAATCTTCTAAAAGTAAATTTCATAATAAATTTTTTGAAATTTATTATTATTAAATGTTAGAGAATTCTAAAATTAGAATCAAATTCAATAAAAAAAAACCCTGAAAACCCTTATGGAAAACGAGATTTTTAAGTTGTTTTACTAAGAAGCTTCTATCCTCAAAGAGTTGAATCTCTGATTACAAAATTCGTCGTATTTTCTCAATATTAATAATGAAAAATATAAAAGAAGAGAAAGTTTTTTGCTGTAATGTGAATATAACAGAATCTATTGATCTTTATGCTTTCTCTTTATGGAGTTACTTATATATATATATGCTGATACAGAAAAGAAGAAAAAATCTTGTTCAGGAATCCGAGATTATAAATGGCTAATAATCAATTAATTTTCATAACTTATATCCAAGCGGCTGTAAATGAGAAGAAAAATGGTTAGATGCAAAAGTAGAAACCGCAAAGCGCGGTTTTACGAGCCGCGTGTGAGGCCGCTTGAATTAATGCATTCTACTATGATAATTTACAGAAGGTCTTTGCAAAGTCTGGTTAAGCAGCACCTCATTTCGCAAATCATTCGTACGTGCCGCGATTAGCCGTGATAATCGCACATTATTGAAGGTTCGACGGAAATTAGGTGTCAGAGATGAAGGAGTGCCGTTATATACACGTGCAACGTGTGTGCAATAGAAAAATGCGCTTTCTCCTGCACCGGTGAAGATAGGTGTAGGTTGATAATTAGGGTGTTTTGCAATTCTCTCGGTTTTATCTCATGCGACGCGTCGCGCTTCTACGCGAAAAAGATGAAAATGATGTAAGTGATACAGGTGCGGTATTAAAACGGACCGTCTGGTGCATCGTGCTGTAATATAGTGAGATATCACGTGCGCTTTGCATATTACACGATTCTGACAAGAATTACGTTCGCTACGAATGGATATTTCGTTGCTATATACATTTTGCTTTAAATTCGCATGTCGTCCTACGTCACATATTGCAATGTTACCAGTTTACACGACTTTATAACTTTGCAAAAAATTTGTGTTTATTATCCAATAAATATTACACATTTTTAAGAAGATTATGAAAAAATATGGAATATGGTATTATATCGTTATAAATGCGGGTATTTATATGTCTGTATATGCGGATATAATATCTCATATGCAATTATTTTTCAGAATTAATGCACAAAAAAAAAACAATTTTGCTAAAATATTTAAAAATTTAGCTAGATACGGATCTGGAAATAATTTTATTTTGGATTATCAAAATAATTAGTAAGATGATTAACTTTTTGCAGCTATTACTCATTGTGCTTAAATGTCTTATATATTTGTTTTGATGACAAAATTATAATATTTTCGGATCTATATCGAGCTAAATTATTAGATATTTCAGCAAAATTCTGCTGCCCATTTATTGAATACAATATATATTGAATATAATATATAATAAATAAGTATGCATCCTTTCCATTATAAGCATCATGATGTATAACTTCGTCTGTATTTATATCCCTCTTTATGGATGCACGTAAATTTTATTCAAGGAATTTCCCAATCACCCCAATCGGATGTTACGGGACAGGCCAATTTGCGCGAAGCCGGATTCTTGCAGATCGTAATTCCGCTGATATACAAATTCTCACGAACGATCGCGTCGCCGAGATACGCTGTTCTCGGGGAGAGCGTTTCCATTACCCGAAAGAACGTGCGAGCGAAGAATTAAACGCCGCTTAATCGTCCGTGAAGCCGAGATTAAATGCCCTGACAAAGAGCGTCGATTCACGTCATTACGTGGTGAACGCGAGCGAGTGGGGCGACCAAATTTGGTCGATCCCTTGGTCCTCTCGCGACCGGCATTCGAATATAGGATAAGGTTCCCTCCTTCGAGAACGACCTGCACGACCTTCGGCCATTTCTTATCTTTGCACGTGGACGCACGTGGAAGTTCGCCGTGGGTGTCCAATAAATTGGCCGAGTGGGCGGTGGCGCATTGTCTCGAACAGATTGACCGCTTAATCACGCACCCGCAGAAGAATAATTCAAGATGGTAGGTAGGTGACTCGATAGAGGTATGTAGGTAGATCGTTTTTCCTACAAAGAACCGAAGGCTCAAGGCAGGATTAATCGGTACACTTTGTCGTCGCTTATCTAATAGAATTGACATGTTTCCCCCCCTCCTTTTTCTCTTCTCGAGTCTCTCAGCGTTTGACAATAAATCTATCTATGCTTCGTATAGAGTGCGCCTGACAATCAGGAGTAAACGAAAAACATTGTAAAGTCAGTGATGGATAGAAAACTGATCTTGAACAAAAGCGTAATTATACATCAGCTTTTAAAGACAAATTTCTTTTACCAAAAATTCTTTTAAAATTTTATTAAAATAAAACGCCCCTTGAAATTTGATGCAAAATAAGATTCTATCATTTATTTGATATTCTGTCCTCAATTTCACTTTCACCGTTCAGGTTTTTTTTTCCAAACAAAGGGAGATCTTTCAACGCAATCTGGGATTCGCAATCACAACCGGTTCAGCTATCGGCGACAGTAAACAGTGTCCTATCCGGTCTTCTAGTTACATTGCCCACGTTAGGACCATGCAAGGAACTCTCAGGAGAGCACGTAGACGAGAAAAAATAAACAGAGCTTGTTGCCGTTCTCCCCCGCGAGCACTCTGAGAGAGCCCGAAAACGTTGACTGTTTATTTTCTCACCTCGCTGTGGTGCTTCTCAGCAATCGAAACGTTTCTCATAATATTTTACGGCCCGCTTTTCGTCATGACGCATCGGAAGAATAATTCCTTCCTAAGTATTACTCATTGAGACGTCCGCTCAAGAAACTACGAGTCAACGAGCCTGATGCGAAACAACCGGGATCTTCAAAAGAAGCCTCAATGTCTCAAACTTCAACGACGTATTCAATGTTCCTAAAGATTTTGAAACCTTTCCAACCGAGTAAACCGTATGAAATAGAAGAGTCATTGACAATTAGGGAAAGCGATTTTAAATAGATGCAGATTTTATTTGAACTTACAACATACATAATATGTATAATAATCACAAATATCTTTTCTAGAAATAGTACCTGTATAGAGATATATAATAATTTAAATTATCAGTTTCATTCATTGTATCACTTTCAACTTGAAAGATTAACGGAAGAACATTTTCTTCAAGAAATAATATTGATTGTATCTACATTACGAAATAAAACTCTAGATTTGGAACTCAACACTTTTACCGCAAGATTCGTGTACATTTCAGGAATCTGGGAAGTATGTATCCAGTCGAGCTAATAGTGATAATGATTGCCAACAAAATCGAACAATAAAACTCATTAACAATAAGTATCTCCATTATTGACAATGACGTGCATCAAGAATGCTCGTCTGCGCGAGGATACAATTCGACACGTCGATATCGGAGATACCTGCGCCCGGTTTAGTATACTTCTTCGTGTACGTGTGTTCCGGCACAAGAGAATGGTGTGACCGGGTGATATGGCGCGATACGAGAAGCTTGCAAGGCGTAGGTGCCGGTTACGACGCGACGATAAGATCGGGGACTGGCATTCCTGAGCCTATCGGCCATTAATAATCGAAGCACCTCACGAGAGATCGAATGCAAAATTGTCTCCCTTTCCCGTTGGAAGAGGAAAGAGAGAAGTCCTTGTGGGTGAACAGAAACGGACAATAATCCGCTTTATCGCCGGTCAAGATCGGGCAGAATAATTTCGGGCGATCGAAAGGGAGAGAGGGAATCTAAATGGACGATATAATGTAGCGAGAGGTCGAAAATACGTGATTGAAGCTTTTGGCTTCTCACATAATGTAAGAGTGGTTAAAGATGTCTAATCGAGTTTATAATCGAGCGTTAGATAATCGTTTGATTGAAAGATGTCTAATACATGCTTCATCGTATTTAGAGAAGATAATGTGATATTGGAAAAATTCGTTTAAAGAATCTTAGTAAAAAATTTTGTAATACCTATTCTATAAAAAATTCCAAGTATAATTACGAGTATAATAACACGGCGTTACTTCGAGCAAATAGCCTTTTGTTTTAAAATTAAAATCATTAATTTTGAAAACAAAAGGCTACATGCAAATGTCTTAGGTGTTATATTTTCTTTTCACTATATTAATATGTATATACACAATGTTCCAAATAACTTATTTAGTGACTCACTAGACATTAGATTAAATAGAATAGAAATGAAAATTATTCTATACATTTAATCGAAAGCTCTATTTTATAGTTCTATATGGTATATATTTTCAATTTTTGCGTGCAAATATATTTTTAAATATTTCTTCCTAATGTTGGTTAATAATATTCATGTTAGCACCCAGTTGCTTTTTAAAGACTAAAAGTGTGGGCTACTATAGTATAATAGCTCACACGTTATAACGTCGACGATTGAAATGAGAAGTTTGTAAATTAGAGTAACAAGTCGCAAATCGAGAGGCAGATCGTCGAAGTCGCGATGACGTGGGCAACGATGACTACAGAATCTGCAACGGGACACTGGGCTCGGTTACTATTCAATGAGGTCTTGTTGCGTGGGGCAAAAATAACGGATGAGAGGAAGCATTCATGGTTCAACGAGGATAACAAGGACATTATGCCTCTACTAAATACTCCTCTAGTTGTCTATTGCGTTTTTGCGGAGCGTGTCTGGCGTTCAATTTTTTGTTTTTTGGACTCGATGGAATATTGAAGACTAATCTGTTTAATATTATCCGTATTAAAAATCTGAGAACAGTCGAACCTGACAGTGCAAACTTTTAGAATATTTACTAAATGAGTGAACGAATTCTTACTTTGTACTTTGTACTATTATTACGGAGATTGAAGACTTAACGTCAAATTTAATAATTGTAACAGTCAAACGTGGTCTGAAATGTGTGCCGTAATTGTAATCATGATTAATGTTATATATAAGTACGCATTGCGAAATTCCATTCTCTAGAGTAAAATACGCAGTAGTACTGGGTTGACAGAACAATAGCGCTCGGGGCGCGATAACAACGATAACGACCACCCTTGCCGCAGTGAACACGAGTCGCACCAACTGTTCCTCGTCATCTATCAAGCTTCCTCGGCATCGTAACTCGCCAAATTGGCCACCGCACACCATCTCTGTAAAATATCTACCACTGTGTTACAAACGCCGTCCGCAAACGTCACCGATGAAATTCTAAGCTGGTCGATGTTGCCTTCGGAGACCTGAAACAATACAGTGACGGCGAAAGAGAAAACTACTCTCGGGAAAGAGACCTTAGTATCAAGTGCTGTTGAAATCAGACGCTTTCGGTATGCTCAAGTATACGTAAGCGGATTAATAGCACTCGAGAAACCTGCTTAGACAGAAGAAGAAGCCATAAATTAATATTTGCAGAAAGCATTCGTTAAGCAAAAATATTCATTTTATCGTACGCAAATGTCTTATTTAGACGAGTATCAACTTTCTTATTCGATTAAATATCTTACTTTATGGCATTGTTTATTTTAGCAACTGAATTCTAAGTTTAAACACCAATGAGATGACATCGTTAAATTTTGGATTCTACTGAATTCTTTATACGCGTGTAAAAAATTCCAATTTACAAATTGTTTTAACTGTGTCTTTTATAGAAGATCTATATATCGTAGATATTTTTACTGCTCTTGTCATATTTCTACTGATTTCTAAATGAAACATAAAGTATATCTTTTTTAAATCTAGATAGAGATATTTTTAAAGGATGGAAAGTAAATTAGTATCAGTAAATACGTTAATAAAAAGTTATAATTTATCAAAAGTTTATTAAAAGTTTATTTGTAATAAGAATAGATTTTTCAAACTTAAAAATAAACGAAACTATAAAGAGATAAGGAGTACTTTTTCTTTTCAACGACTTATAGTCTATAAAAAAAAAAACTTTATAATCATCAGAAGAATGCTTGATTATCTTCTGGAGTTAAGAAGATAATTGGACGGATAAGCACTTTCTCGAATACTTATACACGCGAATATCATCAGATAAAGTCTGATAATGCCAGAGCCTCTTAATGAAATTTGATCGTCCGCCTGCAAGGAACAACACATCCAACTCAACTATAACGACCGCTTCATCCTGGCGGATTATCGGACTGCCCAGATGCCGCTTGTCATCCGTCAAGCTTCCCTAAGACCGCGAAATTGGCTTTCGCGGAGTATGCGCAATACACGCGGCGGCGCAACGACGAAGACACCGGAAGAAGCAGCCGGCGAACGATGCAGACGCATACATGCATATTTACGCGCGTGCGATAGGCTTGCCCGCGCGAGAGTAGGCGTGGGCGCATAACATGAACGTCAGGACGACGGGACCACCCGTGCCCTCGACCGAGGAAGAGTCTGTCGAGATGCCTCGTGTACTCGTATTTGCTTTCGAGAAAATTGAATTCTTCGCGCACAGAAGGTGCAGAGCTAGTTCGCAGACCGAAGGGAAAGGAGTTACGCGTCAAAGTGAATGAAGAGAAAAATGCTAAATATTTTTAATTGGTTAATTACGTATGCAAATTATTTCATATTTCCATACATATGTATATCGAATTATGTTTAAAATAGATTTCAAACATGTACAATATTTTAAACTGTTTAGAATTTAAATAATTACACATACCTCTTATAGATGTGTAGAGAATTCGAAACTATATCTTATATTAGCCCTTAAACGTCTTTGTGCCACCGAAAGAATTCTTTATACAACGAAATATACAACGAAATATATTTTCTATAAAAAATTAAAATAAAGATACTGTTATCAGTAACTACATAATAGAATGTCTCACATGACAAAATATGTAAATTTTGCTAAAAATTTTATGGAAGAAAAAACTTGAATAATGACGATATCGGTGGTATAAACGTTTATCTCTACATTACATTTTTCAATCCTCATTTCCGCCACGCTAAAATTGTTCTCTACTTCATTATCATCGCCACAATCGATTCTTTCACATCCGATAGTCGCTACGAATCGAATTTCTTTACAGAACGTCAATCGTGCGACTATGCTGCTTACGCTTCTCTAACCGCACCGACTCTCGAACGTGATTTATCGGAAAAAGAAAGCTGCGCAGTCAACGCATGTGGCAACAATTTACAGTACCGAACGCACCGTATCCTATATAAACCAACGTAGTGATTTACGACAACATCCGGAGAAAAATAATCGAGCAATAAACTGCTGAAGAACTTTATTGCCCAAGGTCGAGCTACTACAAGTAAACGTTAACACTTATATTGCTTATTTATTTGAATGGAATATTCTTTAACCACAAGTAAATTACTGAAAAAAAATTCTCTTCAAGTTGAAAAGATTCTTTAGAATTTTATTTTGAAAGTTTTCCCTTGATGTACTTCTTTTCAATATTATACCTAAAGAATGTTACGATTTCTCGGCGAAGAATTTTAACGAAAGCCATATAGCAAAAAATTTAACCCTTTGTACACACGATTGAGTCATTCGTATTCTACGCAATTCTTTTCTTTGAAATACTAGGAATACCAAGTAATTTATTCCACAAATGACTCTGTAAAAGCACTTAGAAAGTTCTTTAAACTCCTTTTCGACTTGTCCTTCGTATTCCTTCTCTCTCTCTCTCTCTCTCTCTCTCTCTCTCTCTCTCTCTCTCTCTATCTCTCTCGTAAATTTTATTGTATTTTTCGTATATTTTTTATGTATGCTTTTTATTTTACATTCTTTGTCGTTTGTTGAATTTTTTGTTCTTATAGGGGCTTACCTTATATAGAGCAGTAGTAAACGTTTCTCTCTCTCTCTCTCTCTCTCTCTCTCTCTCTCTCTCTCTCTC